>NW_027442437.1:0-118348 GCF_048569485.1 Anomaloglossus baeobatrachus | reverse complement strand
CATGGAGACGATTATCTCGGGATTGCAAGATAACCAAACAAAACTTTTAGTGGATTTCTACTTATTTTATTAAATATCATCTCCACCAAACAGGACAAGCTTGCATCTGTTATAGTTTTGGAGAAAAATGTGTTCATTTCATGTATGCGCGAAATGCCTTAAAAATGGCTTTAAAATGGATTTGGAGCATGGAGACGATTATCTCGGGATTGCAAGATAACCAAACAAAACTTTTAGTGGATTTCTACTTATTTTATTAAATATCATCTCCACCAAACAGGACAAGCTTGCATCTGTTATAGTTTTGGAGAAAAATGTGTTCATTTCATGTATGCGCGAAATGCCTTAAAAATGGCTTTAAAATAGATTTGGTGCATGGAGACGATTATCTCGGGATTGCAAGATAACCAAACAAAACTTTTAGTGGATTTCTACTTATTTTATTAAATATCATCTCCACCAAACAGGACAAGCTTGCATGTGTTATAGTTTTGGAGAAAAATGTGTTCATTTCATGTATGCGCAAAATGCCTTTGAAATGGCTTTAAAATGGATTTGGAGCATGGAGACGATTATCTCAGGATGGCAATATAAACAAACGAAACTTTTAGTAGATTTCTACTTATTTTATTAAATATTATCTCCACCAAACAGGACAAGCTTGCATCTGTTATAGTTTTGGAGAAAAATGTGTTCATTTCATGTATGCGCGAAATGCCTTAAAAATGGCTTTAAAATGGATTTGGAGCATGGAGACGATTATCTCAGGATTGCAAGATAACCAAACAAAACTTTTAGTGGATTTCTACTTATTTTATTAAATATCATCTCCACCAAACAGGACAAGCTTGCATCTGTTATAGTTTTGGAGAAAAATGTGTTCATTTCATGTATGCGCGAAATGCCTTAAAAATGGCTTTAAAATGGATTTGGAGCATGGAGACGATTATCTCGGGATTGCAAGATAACCAAACAAAACTTTTAGTGGATTTCTACTTATTTTATTAAATATCATCTCCACCAAACAGGACAAACTTGCATGTGTTATAGTTTTGGAGAAAAATGTGTTCATTTCATGTATGCGCAAAATGCCTTTGAAATGGCTTTAAAATGGATTTGGAGCATGGAGACGATTATCTCAGGATGGCAATATAAACAAACGAAACTTTTAGTAGATTTCTACTTATTTTATTAAATATTATCTCCACCAAACAGAACAAGCTTGCATCTGTTATAGTTTTGGAGAAAAATGTGTTCATTTCATGTATGTGCGAAATGCCTTAAAAATGGCTTTAAAATGGATTTGGAGCATGGAGACGATTATCTCGGGATTGCAAGATAACCAAACAAAACTTTTAGTGGATTTCTACTTATTTTATTAAATATCATCTCCACCAAACAGGACAAGCTTGCATCTGTTATAGTTTTGGAGAAAAATGTGTTCATTTTATGTATGCGCGAAATGCCTTAAAAATGGCTTTAAAATGGATTTGGAGCGTGGAGACGATTATCTCGGGATTGCAAGATAACCAAACAAAACTTTTAGTGGATTTCTACTTATTTTATTAAATATCATCTCCACCAAACAGGACAAGCTTGCATGTGTTATAGTTTTGGAGAAAAATGTGTTCATTTCATGTATGCGCAAAATGCCTTTGAAATGGCTTTAAAATGGATTTGGAGCATGGAGACGATTATCTCAGGATGGCAATATAAACAAACGAAACTTTTAGTAGATTTCTACTTATTTTATTAAATATTATCTCCACCAAACAGGACAAGCTTGCATCTGTTATAGTTTTGGAGAAAAATGTGTTCATTTCATGTATGCGCGAAATGCCTTAAAAATGGCTTTAAAATGGATTTGGAGCATGGAGACGATTATCTCGGGATTGCAAGATAACCAAACAAAACTTTTAGTGGATTTCTACTTATTTTATTAAATATCATCTCCACCAAACAGGACAAGCTTGCATCTGTTATAGTTTTGGAGAAAAATGTGTTCATTTCATGTATGCGCGAAATGCCTTAAAAATGGCTTTAAAATGGATTTGGAGCATGGAGACGATTATCTCGGGATTGCAAGATAACCAAACAAAACTTTTAGTGGATTTCTACTTATTTTATTAAATATCATCTCCACCAAACAGGACAAGCTTGCATCTGTTATAGTTTTGGAGAAAAATGTGTTCATTTCATGTATGCGCGAAATGCCTTAAAAATGGCTTTAAAATGGATTTGGAGCATGGAGACGATTATCTCGGGATTGCAAGATAACCAAACAAAACTTTTAGTGCATTTCTACTTATTTTATTAAATATCATCTCCACCAAACAGGACAAGCTTGCATGTGTTATAGTTTTGGAGAAAAATGTGTTCATTTCATGTATGCGCAAAATGCCTTTGAAATGGCTTTAAAATGGATTTGGAGCATGGAGACGATTATCTCGGGATTGCAAGATAACCAAACAAAACTTTTAGTGGATTTCTACTTATTTTATTAAATATCATCTCCACCAAACAGGACAAGCTTGCATGTGTTATAGTTTTGGAGAAAAATGTGTTCATTTCATGTATGCGCAAAATGCCTTTGAAATGGCTTTAAAATGGATTTGGAGCATGGAGACGATTATCTCAGGATGGCAATATAAACAAACGAAACTTTTAGTAGATTTCTACTTATTTTATTAAATATTATCTCCACCAAACAGGACAAGCTTGCATCTGTTATAGTTTTGGAGAAAAATGTGTTCATTTCATGTATGCGCGAAATGCCTTAAAAATGGCTTTAAAATGGATTTGGAGCATGGAGACGATTATCTCGGGATTGCAAGATAACCAAACAAAACTTTTAGTGGATTTCTACTTATTTTATTAAATATCATCTCCACCAAACAGGACAAGCTTGCATCTGTTATAGTTTTGGAGAAAAATGTGTTCATTTCATGTATGCGCGAAATGCCTTAAAAATGACTTTAAAATGGATTTGGAGCATGGAGACGATTATCTCGGGATTGCAAGATAACCAAACAAAACTTTTAGTGGATTTCTACTTATTTTATTAAATATCATCTCCACCAAACAGGACAAGCTTGCATCTGTTATAGTTTTGGAGAAAAATGTGTTCATTTCATGTATGCGCGAAATGCCTTAAAAATGGCTTTAAAATGGATTTGGAGCATGGAGACGATTATCTCGGGATTGCAAGATAACCAAACAAAACTTTTAGTGGATTTCTACTTATTTTATTAAATATCATCTCCACCAAACAGGACAAGCTTGCATCTGTTATAGTTTTGGAGAAAAATGTGTTCATTTCATGTATGCGCGAAATGCCTTAAAAATGGCTTTAAAATGGATTTGGAGCATGGAGACGATTATCTCGGGATTGCAAGATAACCAAACAAAACTTTTAGTGGATTTCTACTTATTTTATTAAATATCATCTCCACCAAACAGGACAAGCTTGCATCTGTTATAGTTTTGGAGAAAAATGTGTTCATTTCATGTATGCGCGAAATGCCTTAAAAATGGCTTTAAAATGGATTTGGAGCATGGAGACGATTATCTCGGGATTGCAAGATAACCAAACAAAACTTTTAGTGGATTTCTACTTATTTTATTAAATATCATCTCCACCAAACAGGACAAGCTTGCATGTGTTATAGTTTTGGAGAAAAATGTGTTCATTTCATGTATGCGCAAAATGCCCTTGAAATGGCTTTAAAATGGATTTGGAGCATGGAGACGATTATCTCAGGATGGCAATATAAACAAACGAAACTTTTAGTAGATTTCTACTTATTTTATTAAATATTATCTCCACCAAACAGGACAAGCTTGCATCTGTTATAGTTTTGGAGAAAAATGTGTTCATTTCATGTATGCGCGAAATGCCTTAAAAATGGCTTTAAAATGGATTTGGAGCATGGAGACGATTATCTCGGGATTGCAAGATAACCAAACAAAACTTTTAGTGGATTTCTACTTATTTTATTAAATATCATCTCCACCAAACAGGACAAGCTTGCATCTGTTATAGTTTTGGAGAAAAATGTGTTCATTTCATGTATGCGCGAAATGCCTTAAAAATGACTTTAAAATGGATTTGGAGCATGGAGACGATTATCTCGGGATTGCAAGATAACCAAACAAAACTTTTAGTGGATTTCTACTTATTTTATTAAATATCATCTCCACCAAACAGGACAAGCTTGCATGTGTTATAGTTTTGGAGAAAAATGTGTTCATTTCATGTATGCGCAAAATGCCTTTGAAATGGCTTTAAAATGGATTTGGAGCATGGAGACGATTATCTCAGGATGGCAATATAAACAAACGAAACTTTTAGTAGATTTCTACTTATTTTATTAAATATTATCTCCACCAAACAGGACAAGCTTGCATCTGTTATAGTTTTGGAGAAAAATGTGTTCATTTCATGTATGCGCGAAATGCCTTAAAAATGGCTTTAAAATGGATTTGGAGCATGGAGACGATTATCTCGGGATTGCAAGATAACCAAACAAAACTTTTAGTGGATTTCTACTTATTTTATTAAATATCATCTCCACCAAACAGGACAAGCTTGCATCTGTTATAGTTTTGGAGAAAAATGTGTTCATTTCATGTATGCGCGAAATGCCTTAAAAATGGCTTTAAAATGGATTTGGAGCATGGAGACGATTATCTCGGGATTGCAAGATAACCAAACAAAACTTTTAGTGGATTTCTACTTATTTTATTAAATATCATCTCCACCAAACAGGACAAGCTTGCATCTGTTATAGTTTTGGAGAAAAATGTGTTCATTTCATGTATGCGCGAAATGCCTTAAAAATGGCTTTAAAATGGATTTGGAGCATGGAGACGATTATCTCGGGATTGCAAGATAACCAAACAAAACTTTTAGTGGATTTCTACTTATTTTATTAAATATCATCTCCACCAAACAGGACAAGCTTGCATGTGTTATAGTTTTGGAGAAAAATGTGTTCATTTCATGTATGCGCAAAATGCCTTTGAAATGGCTTTAAAATGGATTTGGAGCATGGAGACGATTATCTCGGGATTGCAAGATAACCAAACAAAACTTTTAGTGGATTTCTACTTATTTTATTAAATATCATCTCCACCAAACAGGACAAGCTTGCATGTGTTATAGTTTTGGAGAAAAATGTGTTCATTTCATGTATGCGCAAAATGCCTTTGAAATGGCTTTAAAATGGATTTGGAGCATGGAGACGATTATCTCAGGATGGCAATATAAACAAACGAAACTTTTAGTAGATTTCTACTTATTTTATTAAATATTATCTCCACCAAACAGGACAAGCTTGCATCTGTTATAGTTTTGGAGAAAAATGTGTTCATTTCATGTATGCGCGAAATGCCTTAAAAATGGCTTTAAAATGGATTTGGAGCATGGAGACGATTATCTCGGGATTGCAAGATAACCAAACAAAACGTTTAGTGGATTTCTACTTATTTTATTAAATATCATCTCCACCAAACAGGACAAGCTTGCATCTGTTATAGTTTTGGAGAAAAATGTGTTCATTTCATGTATGCGCGAAATGCCTTAAAAATGGCTTTAAAATGGATTTGGAGCATGGAGACGATTATCTCGGGATTGCAAGATAACCAAACAAAACTTTTAGTGGATTTCTACTTATTTTATTAAATATCATCTCCACCAAACAGGACAAGCTTGCATGTGTTATAGTTTTGGAGAAAAATGTGTTCATTTCATGTATGCGCAAAATGCCCTTGAAATGGCTTTAAAATGGATTTGGAGCATGGAGACGATTATCTCAGGATGGCAATATAAACAAACGAAACTTTTAGTAGATTTCTACTTATTTTATTAAATATTATCTCCACCAAACAGGACAAGCTTGCATCTGTTATAGTTTTGGAGAAAAATGTGTTCATTTCATGTATGCGCGAAATGCCTTAAAAATGGCTTTAAAATGGATTTGGAGCATGGAGACGATTATCTCGGGATTGCAAGATAACCAAACAAAACTTTTAGTGGATTTCTACTTATTTTATTAAATATCATCTCCACCAAACAGGACAAGCTTGCATCTGTTATAGTTTTGGAGAAAAATGTGTTCATTTCATGTATGCGCGAAATGCCTTAAAAATGGCTTTAAAATGGATTTGGAGCATGGAGACGATTATCTCGGGATTGCAAGATAACCAAACAAAACTTTTAGTGGATTTCTACTTATTTTATTAAATATCATCTCCACCAAACAGGACAAGCTTGCATCTGTTATAGTTTTGGAGAAAAATGTGTTCATTTCATGTATGCGCGAAATGCCTTAAAAATGGCTTTAAAATGGATTTGGAGCATGGAGACGATTATCTCGGGATTGCAAGATAACCAAACAAAACTTTTAGTGGATTTCTACTTATTTTATTAAATATCATCTCCACCAAACAGGACAAGCTTGCATCTGTTATAGTTTTGGAGAAAAATGTGTTCATTTCATGTATGCGCGAAATGCCTTAAAAATGGCTTTAAAATGGATTTGGAGCATGGAGACGATTATCTCGGGATTGCAAGATAACCAAACAAAACTTTTAGTGGATTTCTACTTATTTTATTAAATATCATCTCCACCAAACAGGACAAGCTTGCATCTGTTATAGTTTTGGAGAAAAATGTGTTCATTTCATGTATGCGCGAAATGCCTTAAAAATGGCTTTAAAATGGATTTGGAGCATGGAGACGATTATCTCGGGATTGCAAGATAACCAAACAAAACTTTTAGTGGATTTCTACTTATTTTATTAAATATCATCTCCACCAAACAGGACAAGCTTGCATGTGTTATAGTTTTGGAGAAAAATGTGTTCATTTCATGTATGCGCAAAATGCCTTTGAAATGGCTTTAAAATGGATTTGGAGCATGGAGACGATTATCTCAGGATGGCAATATAAACAAACGAAACTTTTAGTAGATTTCTACTTATTTTATTAAATATTATCTCCACCAAACAGGACAAGCTTGCATCTGTTATAGTTTTGGAGAAAAATGTGTTCATTTCATGTATGCGCGAAATGCCTTAAAAATGGCTTTAAAATGGATTTGGAGCATGGAGACGATTATCTCGGGATTGCAAGATAACCAAACAAAACTTTTAGTGGATTTCTACTTATTTTATTAAATATCATCTCCACCAAACAGGACAAGCTTGCATGTGTTATAGTTTTGGAGAAAAATGTGTTCATTTCATGTATGCGCAAAATGCCTTTGAAATGGCTTTAAAATGGATTTGGAGCATGGAGACGATTATCTCAGGATGGCAATATAAACAAACGAAACTTTTAGTAGATTTCTACTTATTTTATTAAATATTATCTCCACCAAACAGGACAAGCTTGCATCTGTTATAGTTTTGGAGAAAAATGTGTTCATTTCATGTATGCGCGAAATGCCTTAAAAATGGCTTTAAAATGGATTTGGAGCATGGAGACGATTATCTCGGGATTGCAAGATAACCAAACAAAACTTTTAGTGGATTTCTACTTATTTTATTAAATATCATCTCCGCCAAACAGGACAAGCTTGCATCTGTTATAGTTTTGGAGAAAAATGTGTTCATTTCATGTATGCGCGAAATGCCTTAAAAATGGCTTTAAAATGGATTTGGAGCATGGAGACGATTATCTCGGGATTGCAATATAACCAAACAAAACTTTTAGTGGATTTCTACTTATTTTATTAAATATCATCTCCACCAAACAGGACAAGCTTGCATCTGTTATAGTTTTGGAGAAAAATGTGTTCATTTCATGTATGCGCGAAATGCCTTAAAAATGGCTTTAAAATGGATTTGGAGCATGGAGACGATTATCTCGGGATTGCAAGATAACCAAACAAAACTTTTAGTGGATTTCTACTTATTTTATTAAATATCATCTCCACCAAATAGGACAAGCTTGCATCTGTTATAGTTTTGGAGAAAAATGTGTTCATTTCATGTATGCGCGAAATGCCTTAAAAATGGCTTTAAAATGGATTTGGAGCATGGAGACGATTATCTCGGGATTGCAAGATAACCAAACAAAACTTTTAGTGGATTTCTACTTATTTTATTAAATATCATCTCCACCAAACAGGACAAGCTTGCATGTGTTATAGTTTTGGAGAAAAATGTGTTCATTTCATGTATGCGCAAAATGCCTTTGAAATGGCTTTAAAATGGATTTGGAGCATGGAGACGATTATCTCGGGATTGCAAGATAACCAAACAAAACTTTTAGTGGATTTCTACTTATTTTATTAAATATCATCTCCACCAAACAGGACAAGCTTGCATCTGTTATAGTTTTGGAGAAAAATGTGTTCATTTCATGTATGCACGAAATGCCTTAAAAATGGCTTTAAAATGGATTTGGAGCATGGAGACGATTATCTCGGGATTGCAAGATAACCAAACAAAACTTTTAGTGGATTTCTACTTATTTTATTAAATATCATCTCCACCAAACAGGACAAGCTTGCATGTGTTATAGTTTTGGAGAAAAATGTGTTCATTTCATGTATGCGCAAAATGCCTTTGAAATGGCTTTAAAATGGATTTGGAGCATGGAGACGATTATCTCAGGATGGCAATATAAACAAACGAAACTTTTAGTAGATTTCTACTTATTTTATTAAATATTATCTCCACCAAACAGGACAAGCTTGCATCTGTTATAGTTTTGGAGAAAAATGTGTTCATTTCATGTATGCGCGAAATGCCTTAAAAATGGCTTTAAAATGGATTTGGAGCATGGAGACGATTATCTCGGGATTGCAAGATAACCAAACAAAACTTTTAGTGGATTTCTACTTATTTTATTAAATATCATCTCCACCAAACAGGACAAGCTTGCATCTGTTATAGTTTTGGAGAAAAATGTGTTCATTTCATGTATGCGCGAAATGCCTTAAAAATGGCTTTAAAATGGATTTGGAGCATGGAGACGATTATCTCGGGATTGCAATATAACCAAACAAAACTTTTAGTGGATTTCTACTTATTTTATTAAATATCATCTCCACCAAACAGGACAAGCTTGCATCTGTTATAGTTTTGGAGAAAAATGTGTTCATTTCATGTATGCGCGAAATGCCTTAAAAATGGCTTTAAAATGGATTTGGAGCATGGAGACGATTATCTCGGGATTGCAAGATAACCAAACAAAACTTTTAGTGGATTTCTACTTATTTTATTAAATATCATCTCCACCAAACAGGACAAGCTTGCATCTGTTATAGTTTTGGAGAAAAATGTGTTCATTTCATGTATGCGCGAAATGCCTTAAAAATGGCTTTAAAATGGATTTGGAGCATGGAGACGATTATCTCGGGATTGCAAGATAACCAAACAAAACTTTTAGTGGATTTCTACTTATTTTATTAAATATCATCTCCACCAAACAGGACAAGCTTGCATGTGTTATAGTTTTGGAGAAAAATGTGTTCATTTCATGTATGCGCAAAATGCCTTTGAAATGGCTTTAAAATGGATTTGGAGCATGGAGACGATTATCTCGGGATTGCAAGATAACCAAACAAAACTTTTAGTGGATTTCTACTTATTTTATTAAATATCATCTCCACCAAACAGGACAAGCTTGCATCTGTTATAGTTTTGGAGAAAAATGTGTTCATTTCATGTATGCACGAAATGCCTTAAAAATGGCTTTAAAATGGATTTGGAGCATGGAGACGATTATCTCGGGATTGCAAGATAACCAAACAAAACTTTTAGTGGATTTCTACTTATTTTATTAAATATCATCTCCACCAAACAGGACAAGCTTGCATGTGTTATAGTTTTGGAGAAAAATGTGTTCATTTCATGTATGCGCAAAATGCCTTTGAAATGGCTTTAAAATGGATTTGGAGCATGGAGACGATTATCTCAGGATGGCAATATAAACAAACGAAACTTTTAGTAGATTTCTACTTATTTTATTAAATATTATCTCCACCAAACAGGACAAGCTTGCATCTGTTATAGTTTTGGAGAAAAATGTGTTCATTTCATGTATGCGCGAAATGCCTTAAAAATGGCTTAAAATGGATT
The DNA here is from genome assembly GCF_048569485.1 of Anomaloglossus baeobatrachus. Classification (NCBI taxonomy): domain Eukaryota; kingdom Metazoa; phylum Chordata; class Amphibia; order Anura; family Aromobatidae; genus Anomaloglossus; species Anomaloglossus baeobatrachus. The sequence goes on along the minus strand of NW_027442437.1, from coordinate 108,256 downwards.
TGGAGCATGGAGACGATTATCTCGGGATTGCAAGATAACCAAACAAAACTTTTAGTGGATTTCTACTTATTTTATTAAATATCATCTCCACCAAACAGGACAAGCTTGCATCTGTTATAGTTTTGGAGAAAAATGTGTTCATTTCATGTATGCGCGAAATGCCTTAAAAATGGCTTTAAAATGGATTTGGAGCATGGAGACGATTATCTCGGGATTGCAATATAACCAAACAAAACTTTTAGTGGATTTCTACTTATTTTATTAAATATCATCTCCACCAAACAGGACAAGCTTGCATCTGTTATAGTTTTGGAGAAAAATGTGTTCATTTCATGTATGCGCGAAATGCCTTAAAAATGGCTTTAAAATGGATTTGGAGCATGGAGACGATTATCTCGGGATTGCAAGATAACCAAACAAAACTTTTAGTGGATTTCTACTTATTTTATTAAATATCATCTCCACCAAACAGGACAAGCTTGCATCTGTTATAGTTTTGGAGAAAAATGTGTTCATTTCATGTATGCGCGAAATGCCTTAAAAATGGCTTTAAAATGGATTTGGAGCATGGAGACGATTATCTCGGGATTGCAAGATAACCAAACAAAACTTTTAGTGGATTTCTACTTATTTTATTAAATATCATCTCCACCAAACAGGACAAGCTTGCATGTGTTATAGTTTTGGAGAAAAATGTGTTCATTTCATGTATGCGCAAAATGCCTTTGAAATGGCTTTAAAATGGATTTGGAGCATGGAGACGATTATCTCAGGATGGCAATATAAACAAACGAAACATTTAGTAGATTTCTACTTATTTTATTAAATATTATCTCCACCAAACAGGACAAGCTTGCATCTGTTATAGTTTTGGAGAAAAATGTGTTCATTTCATGTATGCGCGAAATGCCTTAAAAATGGCTTTAAAATGGATTTGGAGCATGAAGACGATTATCTCGGGATTGCAAGATAACCAAACAAAACTTTTAGTGGATTTCTACTTATTTTATTAAATATCATCTCCACCAAACAGGACAAGCTTGCATCTGTTATAGTTTTGGAGAAAAATGTGTTCATTTCATGTATGCGCGAAATGCCTTAAAAATGGCTTTAAAATGGATTTGGAGCATGGAGACGATTATCTCGGGATTGCAATATAACCAAACAAAACTTTTAGTGGATTTCTACTTATTTTATTAAATATCATCTCCACCAAACAGGACAAGCTTGCATCTGTTATAGTTTTGGAGAAAAATGTGTTCATTTCATGTATGCGCGAAATGCCTTAAAAATGGCTTTAAAATGGATTTGGAGCATGGAGACGATTATCTCGGGATTGCAAGATAACCAAACAAAACTTTTAGTGGATTTCTACTTATTTTATTAAATATCATCTCCACCAAACAGGACAAGCTTGCATCTGTTATAGTTTTGGAGAAAAATGTGTTCATTTCATGTATGCGCGAAATGCCTTAAAAATGGCTTTAAAATGGATTTGGAGCATGGAGACGATTATCTCGTGATTGCAAGATAACCAAACAAAACTTTTAGTGGATTTCTACTTATTTTATTAAATATCATCTCCACCAAACAGGACAAGCTTGCATGTGTTATAGTTTTGGAGAAAAATGTGTTCATTTCATGTATGCGCAAAATGCCTTTGAAATGGCTTTAAAATGGATTTGGAGCATGGAGACGATTATCTCAGGATGGCAATATAAACAAACGAAACATTTAGTAGATTTCTACTTATTTTATTAAATATTATCTCCACCAAACAGGACAAGCTTGCATCTGTTATAGTTTTGGAGAAAAATGTGTTCATTTCATGTATGCGCGAAATGCCTTAAAAATGGCTTTAAAATGGATTTGGAGCATGAAGACGATTATCTCGGGATTGCAAGATAACCAAACAAAACTTTTAGTGGATTTCTACTTATTTTATTAAATATCATCTCCACCAAACAGGACAAGCTTGCATCTGTTATAGTTTTGGAGAAAAATGTGTTCATTTCATGTATGCGCGAAATGCCTTAAAAATGGCTTTAAAATGGATTTGGAGCATGGAGACGATTATCTCGGGATTGCAATATAACCAAACAAAACTTTTAGTGGATTTCTACTTATTTTATTAAATATCATCTCCACCAAACAGGACAAGCTTGCATCTGTTATAGTTTTGGAGAAAAATGTGTTCATTTCATGTATGCGCGAAATGCCTTAAAAATGGCTTTAAAATGGATTTGGAGCATGGAGACGATTATCTCGGGATTGCAAGATAACCAAACAAAACTTTTAGTGGATTTCTACTTATTTTATTAAATATCATCTCCACCAAACAGGACAAGCTTGCATCTGTTATAGTTTTGGAGAAAAATGTGTTCATTTCATGTATGCGCGAAATGCCTTAAAAATGGCTTTAAAATGGATTTGGAGCATGGAGACGATTATCTCGGGATTGCAAGATAACCAAACAAAACTTTTAGTGGATTTCTACTTATTTTATTAAATATCATCTCCACCAAACAGGACAAGCTTGCATCTGTTATAGTTTTGGAGAAAAATGTGTTCATTTCATGTATGCGCGAAATGCCTTAAAAATGGCTTTAAAATGGATTTGGAGCATGGAGACGATTATCTCGGGATTGCAAGATAACCAAACAAAACTTTTAGTGGATTTCTACTTATTTTATTAAATATCATCTCCACCAAACAGGACAAGCTTGCATGTGTTATAGTTTTGGAGAAAAATGTGTTCATTTCATGTATGCGCAAAATGCCTTTGAAATGGCTTTAAAATGGATTTGGAGCATGGAGACGATTATCTCAGGATGGCAATATAAACAAACGAAACATTTAGTAGATTTCTACTTATTTTATTAAATATTATCTCCACCAAACAGGACAAGCTTGCATCTGTTATAGTTTTGGAGAAAAATGTGTTCATTTCATGTATGCGCGAAATGCCTTAAAAATGGCTTTAAAATGGATTTGGAGCATGAAGACGATTATCTCGGGATTGCAAGATAACCAAACAAAACTTTTAGTGGATTTCTACTTATTTTATTAAATATCATCTCCACCAAACAGGACAAGCTTGCATCTGTTATAGTTTTGGAGAAAAATGTGTTCATTTCATGTATGCGCGAAATGCCTTAAAAATGGCTTTAAAATGGATTTGGAGCATGGAGACGATTATCTCGGGATTGCAATATAACCAAACAAAACTTTTAGTGGATTTCTACTTATTTTATTAAATATCATCTCCACCAAACAGGACAAGCTTGCATCTGTTATAGTTTTGGAGAAAAATGTGTTCATTTCATGTATGCGCGAAATGCCTTAAAAATGGCTTTAAAATGGATTTGGAGCATGGAGACGATTATCTCGGGATTGCAAGATAACCAAACAAAACTTTTAGTGGATTTCTACTTATTTTATTAAATATCATCTCCACCAAACAGGACAAGCTTGCATCTGTTATAGTTTTGGAGAAAAATGTGTTCATTTCATGTATGCGCGAAATGCCTTAAAAATGGCTTTAAAATGGATTTGGAGCATGGAGACGATTATCTCGGGATTGCAAGATAACCAAACAAAACTTTTAGTGGATTTCTACTTATTTTATTAAATATCATCTCCACCAAACAGGACAAGCTTGCATGTGTTATAGTTTTGGAGAAAAATGTGTTCATTTCATGTATGCGCGAAATGCCTTAAAAATGGCTTTAAAATGGATTTGGAGCATGGAGACGATTATCTCGGGATTGCAAGATAACCAAACAAAACTTTTAGTGGATTTCTACTTATTTTATTAAATATCATCTCCACCAAACAGGACAAGCTTGCATCTGTTATAGTTTTGGAGAAAAATGTGTTCATTTCATGTATGCGCGAAATGCCTTAAAAATGGCTTTCAAATGGATTTGGAGCATGGAGACGATTATCTCGGGATTGCAAGATAACCAAACAAAACTTTTAGTGGATTTCTACTTATTTTATTAAATATCATCTCCACCAAACAGGACAAGCTTGCATGTGTTATAGTTTTGGAGAAAAATGTGTTCATTTCATGTATGCGCAAAATGCCTTTGAAATGGCTTTAAAATGGATTTGGAGCATGGAGACGATTATCTCAGGATGGCAATATAAACAAACGAAACTTTTAGTAGATTTCTACTTATTTTATTAAATATTATCTCCACCAAACAGGACAAGCTTGCATCTGTTATAGTTTTGGAGAAAAATGTGTTCATTTCATGTATGCGCGAAATGCCTTAAAAATGGCTTTAAAATGGATTTGGAGCATGGAGACGATTATCTCGGGATTGCAAGATAACCAAACAAAACTTTTAGTGGATTTCTACTTATTTTATTAAATATCATCTCCACCAAACAGGACAAGCTTGCATCTGTTATAGTTTTGGAGAAAAATGTGCTCATTTCATGTATGCACGAAATGCCTTAAAAATGGCTTTAAAATGGATTTGGAGCATGGAGACGATTATCTCGGGATTGCAAGATAACCAAACAAAACTTTTAGTGGATTTCTACTTATTTTATTAAATATCATCTCCACCAAACAGGACAAGCTTGCATCTGTTATAGTTTTGGAGAAAAATGTGTTCATTTCATGTATGCGCGAAATGCCTTAAAAATGGCTTTAAAATGGATTTGGAGCATGGAGACGATTATCTCGGGATTGCAAGATAACCAAACAAAACTTTTAGTGGATTTCTACTTATTTTATTAAATATCATATCCACAAACAGGACAAGCTTGCATCTGGTATAGTTTTGGAGAAAAATGTGTTCATTTCATGTATGCGCGAAATGCCTTAAAAATGGCTTTAAAATGGATTTGGAGCATGGAGACGATTATCTCGGGATTGCAAGATAACCAAACAAAACTTTTAGTGGATTTCTACTTATTTTATTAAATATCATCTCCACCAAACAGGACAAGCTTGCATCTGTTATAGTTTTGGAGAAAAATGTGTTCATTTCATGTATGCGCGAAATGCCTTAAAAATGGCTTTAAAATGGATTTGGAGCATGGAGACGATTATCTCGGGATTGCAAGATAACCAAACAAAACTTTTAGTGGATTTCTACTTATTTTATTAAATATCATCTCCACCAAACAGGACAAGCTTGCATGTGTTATAGTTTTGGAGAAAAATGTGTTCATTTCATGTATGCGCAAAATGCCTTTGAAATGGCTTTAAAATGGATTTGGAGCATGGAGACGATTATCTCGGGATTGCAAGATAACCAAACAAAACTTTTAGTGGATTTCTACTTATTTTATTAAATATCATCTCCACCAAACAGGACAAGCTTGCATCTGTTATAGTTTTGGAGAAAAATGTGTTCATTTCATGTATGCGCGAAATGCCTTAAAAATGGCTTTAAAATGGATTTGGAGCATGGAGACGATTATCTCGGGATTGCAAGATAACCAAACAAAACTTTTAGTGGATTTCTACTTATTTTATTAAATATCATCTCCACCAAACAGGACAAGCTTGCATGTGTTATAGTTTTGGAGAAAAATGTGTTCATTTCATGTATGCGCAAAATGCCTTTGAAATGGCTTTAAAATGGATTTGGAGCATGGAGACGATTATCTCAGGATGGCAATATAAACAAACGAAACTTTTAGTAGATTTCTACTTATTTTATTAAATATTATCTCCACCAAACAGGACAAGCTTGCATCTGTTATAGTTTTGGAGAAAAATGTGTTCATTTCATGTATGCGCGAAATGCCTTAAAAATGGCTTTAAAATGGATTTGGAGCATGGAGACGATTATCTCGGGATTGCAAGATAACCAAACAAAACTTTTAGTTAATTTCTACTTATTTTATTAAATATCATCTCCACCAAACAGGACAAGCTTGCATCTGTTATAGTTTTGGAGAAAAATGTGTTCATTTCATGTATGCGCGAAATGCCTTAAAAATGGCTTTAAAATGGATTTGGAGCATGGAGACGATTATCTCGGGATTGCAAGATAACCAAACAAAACTTTTAGTGGATTTCTACTTATTTTATTAAATATCATCTCCACCAAACAGGACAAGCTTGCATCTGTTATAGTTTTGGAGAAAAATGTGTTCATTTCATGTATGCGCGAAATGCCTTAAAAATGGCTTTAAAATGGATTTGGAGCATGGAGACGATTATCTCGGGATTGCAAGATAACCAAACAAAACTTTTAGTGGATTTCTACTTATTTTATTAAATATCATCTCCACCAAACAGGACAAGCTTGCATCTGTTATAGTTTTGGAGAAAAATGTGTTCATTTCATGTATGCGCGAAATGCCTTAAAAATGGCTTTAAAATGGATTTGGAGCATGGAGACGATTATCTCGGGATTGCAAGATAACCAAACAAAACTTTTAGTGGATTTCTACTTATTTTATTAAATATCATCTCCACCAAACAGGACAAGCTTGCATCTGTTATAGTTTTGGAGAAAAATGTGTTCATTTCATGTATGCGCGAAATGCCTTAAAAATGGCTTTAAAATTGATTTGGAGCATGGAGACGATTATCTCGGGATTGCAAGATAACCAAACAAAACTTTTAGTGGATTTCTACTTATTTTATTAAATATCATCTCCACCAAACAGGACAAGCTTGCATCTGTTATAGTTTTGGAGAAAAATGTGTTCATTTCATGTATGCGCGAAATGCCTTAAAAATGGCTTTAAAATGGATTTGGAGCATGGAGACGATTATCTCGGGATTGCAAGATAACCAAACAAAACTTTTAGTGGATTTCTACTTATTTTATTAAATATCATCTCCACCAAACAGGACAAGCTTGCATCTGTTATAGTTTTGAAGAAAAATGTGTTCATTTCATGTATGCGCGAAATGCCTTAAAAATGGCTTTAAAATGGATTTGGAGCATGGAGACGATTATCTCGGGATTGCAAGATAACCAAACAAAACTTTTAGTGGATTTCTACTTATTTTATTAAATATCATCTCCACCAAACAGGACAAGCTTGCATCTGTTATAGTTTTGGAGAAAAATGTGTTCATTTCATGTATGCGCGAAATGCCTTAAAAATGGCTTTAAAATGGATTTGGAGCATGGAGACGATTATCTCGGGATTGCAAGATAACCAAACAAAACTTTTAGTGGATTTCTACTTATTTTATTAAATATCATCTCCACCAAACAGGACAAGCTTGCATCTGTTATAGTTTTGGAGAAAAATGTGTTCATTTCATGTATTCCCGAAATGCCTTAAAAATGGCTTTAAAATGGATTTGGAGCATGGAGACGATTATCTCGGGATTGCAAGATAACCAAACAAAACTTTTAGTGGATTTCTACTTATTTTATTAAATATCATCTCCACCAAACAGGACAAGCTTGCATGTGTTATAGTTTTGGAGAAAAATGTGTTAATTTCATGTATGCGCAAAATGCCTTTGAAATGGCTTTAAAATGGATTTGGAGCATGGAGACGATTATCTCGGGATTGCAAGATAACCAAACAAAACTTTTAGTGGATTTCTACTTATTTTATTAAATATCATCTCCACCAAACAGGACAAGCTTGCATCTGTTATAGTTTTGGTGAAAAATGTGTTCATTTCATGTATGCGCGAAATGCCTTAAAAATGGCTTTAAAATGGATTTGGAGCATGGAGACGATTATCTCGGGATTGCAAGATAACCAAACAAAACTTTTAGTGGATTTCTACTTATTTTATTAAATATCATCTCCACCAAACAGGACAAGCTTGCATCTGTTATAGTTTTGGAGAAAAATGTGTTCATTTCATGTATGCGCGAAATGCCTTAAAAATGGCTTTAAAATGGATTTGAAGCATGGAGACGATTATCTCGGGATTGCAAGATAACCAAACAAAACTTTTAGTGGATTTCTACTTATTTTATTAAATATCATCTCCACCAAACAGGACAAGCTTGCATCTGTTATACTTTTGGAGAAAAATGTGTTCATTTCATGTATGCGCGAAATGCCTTAAAAATGGCTTTAAAATGGATTTGGAGCATGGAGACGATTATCTCGGGATTGCAAGATAACCAAACAAAACTTTTAGTGGATTTCTACTTATTTTATTAAATATCATCTCCACCAAACAGGACAAGCTTGCATGTGTTATAGTTTTGGAGAAAAATGTGTTCATTTCATGTATGCGCAAAATGCCTTTGAAATGGCTTTAAAATGGATTTGGAGCATGGAGACGATTATCTCGGGATTGCAAGATAACCAAACAAAACTTTTAGTGGATTTCTACTTATTTTATTAAATATCATCTCCACCAAACAGGACAAGCTTGCATCTGTTATAGTTTTGGAGAAAAATGTGTTCATTTCATGTATGCGCGAAATGCCTTAAAAATGGCTTTAAAATGGATTTGGAGCATGGAGACGATTATCTCGGGATTGCAAGATAACCAAACAAAACTTTTAGTGGATTTCTACTTATTTTATTAAATATCATCTCCACCAAACAGGACAAGCTTGCATCTGTTATAGTTTTGGAGAAAAATGTGTTCATTTCATGTATGCGCGAAATGCCTTAAAAATGGCTTTAAAATGGATTTGGAGCATGGAGACGATTATCTCGGGATTGCAAGATAACCAAACAAAACTTTTAGTGGATTTCTACTTATTTTATTAAATATCATCTCCACCAAACAGGACAAGCTTGCATCTGTTATACTTTTGGAGAAAAATGTGTTCATTTCATGTATGCGCGAAATGCCTTAAAAATGGCTTTAAAATGGATTTGGAGCATGGAGACGATTATCTCGGGATTGCAAGATAACCAAACAAAACTTTTAGTGGATTTCTACTTATTTTATTAAATATCATCTCCACCAAACAGGACAAGCTTGCATGTGTTATAGTTTTGGAGAAAAATGTGTTCATTTCATGTATGCGCAAAATGCCTTTGAAATGGCTTTAAAATGGATTTGGAGCATGGAGACGATTATCTCGGGATTGCAAGATAACCAAACAAAACTTTTAGTGGATTTCTACTTATTTTATTAAATATCATCTCCACCAAACAGGACAAGCTTGCATCTGTTATAGTTTTGGAGAAAAATGTGTTCATTTCATGTATGCGCGAAATGCCTTAAAAATGGCTTTAAAATGGATTTGGAGCATGGAGACGATTATCTCGGGATTGCAAGATAACCAAACAAAACTTTTAGTGGATTTCTACTTATTTTATTAAATATCATCTCCACCAAACAGGACAAGCTTGCATCTGTTATAGTTTTGGAGAAAAATGTGTTCATTTCATGTATGCGCGAAATGCCTTAAAAATGGCTTTAAAATGGATTTGGAGCATGGAGACGATTATCTCGGGATTGCAAGATAACCAAACAAAACTTTTAGTGGATTTCTACTTATTTTAATAAATATCATCTCCACCAAACAGGACAAGCTTGCATCTGTTATAGTTTTGGAGAAAAATGTGTTCATTTCATGTATGCGCGAAATGCCTTAAAAATGGCTTTAAAATGGATTTGGCGCATGGAGACGATTATCTCGGGATTGCAAGATAACCAAACAAAACTTTTAGTGGATTTCTACTTATTTTATTAAATATCATCTCCACCAAACAGGACAAGCTTGCATGTGTTATAGTTTTGGAGAAAAATGTGTTCATTTCATGTATGCGCAAAATGCCTTTGAAATGGCTTTAAAATGGATTTGGAGCATGGAGACGATTATCTCAGGATGGCAATATAAACAAACGAAACTTTTAGTAGATTTCTACTTATTTTATTAAATATCATCTCCACCAAACAGGACAAGCTTGCATGTGTTATAGTTTTGGAGAAAAATGTGTTCATTTCATGTATGCGCAAAATGCCTTTGAAATGGCTTTAAAATGGATTTGGAGCATGGAGACGATTATCTCAGGATGGCAATATAAACAAACGAAACTTTTAGTAGATTTCTACTTATTTTATTAAATATTATCTCCACCAAACAGGACAAGCTTGCATCTGTTATAGTTTTGGAGAAAAATGTGTTCATTTCATGTATGCGCGAAATGCCTTAAAAATGGCTTTAAAATGGATTTGGAGCATGGAGACGATTATCTCGGGATTGCAAGATAACCAAACAAAACTTTTAGTTAATTTCTACTTATTTTATTAAATATCATCTCCACCAAACAGGACAAGCTTGCATCTGTTATAGTTTTGGAGAAAAATGTGTTCATTTCATGTATGCGCGAAATGCCTTAAAAATGGCTTTAAAATGGATTTGGAGCATGGAGACGATTATCTCGGGATTGCAAGATAACCAAACAAAACTTTTAGTGGATTTCTACTTATTTTATTAAATATCATCTCCACCAAACAGGACAAGCTTGCATCTGTTATAGTTTTGGAGAAAAATGTGTTCATTTCATGTATGCGCGAAATGCCTTAAAAATGGCTTTAAAATGGATTTGGAGCATGGAAACGATTATCTCGGGATTGCAAGATAACCAAACAAAACTTTTAGTGGATTTCTACTTATTTTATTAAATATCATCTCCACCAAACAGGACAAGCTTGCATCTGTTATAGTTTTGGAGAAAAATGTGTTCATTTCATGTATGCGCGAAATGCCTTAAAAATGGCTTTAAAATGGATTTGGAGCATGGAGACGATTATCTCGGGATTGCAAGATAACCAAACAAAACTTTTAGTGGATTTCTACTTATTTTATTAAATATCATCTCCACCAAACAGGACAAGCTTGCATCTGTTATAGTTTTGGAGAAAAATGTGTTCATTTCATGTATGCGCGAAATGCCTTGAAATGGCTTTAAAATGGATTTGGAGCATGGAGACGATTATCTCGGGATTGCAAGATAACCAAACAAAACTTTTAGTGGATTTCTACTTATTTTATTAAATATCATCTCCACCAAACAGGACAAGCTTTCATCTGTTATAGTTTTGGAGAAAAATGTGTTCATTTCATGTATGCGCGAAATGCCTTAAAAATGGCTTTAAAATGGATTTAAAGCATGGAGACGATTATCTCGGGATTGCAAGATAACCAAACAAAACTTTTAGTGGATTTCTACTTATTTTATTAAATATCATCTCCACCAAACAGGACAAGCTTGCATCTGTTATAGTTTTGGAGAAAAATGTGTTCATTTCATGTATGCGCGAAATGCCTTAAAAATGGCTTTAAAATGGATTTGGAGCATGGAGACGATTATCTCGGGATTGCAAGATAACCAAACAAAACTTTTAGTGGATTTCTACTTATTTTATTAAATATCATCTCCACCAAACAGGACAAGCTTGCATGTGTTATAGTTTTGGAGAAAAATGTGTTCATTTCATGTATGCGCAAAATGCCTTTGAAATGGCTTTAAAATGGATTTGGAGCATGGAGACGATTATCTCGGGATTGCAAGATAACCAAACAAAACTTTTAGTGGATTTCTACTTATTTTATTAAATATCATCTCCACCAAACAGGACAAGCTTGCATCTGTTATAGTTTTGGAGAAAAATGTGTTCATTTCATGTATGCGCGCAATGCCTTAAAAATCGCTTTAAAATGGATTTGGAGCATGGAGACGATTATCTCGGGATTGCAAGATAACCAAACAAAACTTTTAGTGGATTTCTACTTATTTTATTAAATATCATCTCCACCAAACAGGACAAGCTTGCATCTGTTATAGTTTTGGAGAAAAATGTGTTCATTTCATGTATGCGCAAAATGCCTTAAAAATGGCTTTAAAATGGATTTGGAGCATGGAGACGATTATCTCGGGATTGCAAGATAACCAAACAAAACTTTTAGTGGATTTCTACTTATTTTATTAAATATCATCTCCACCAAACAGGACAAGCTTGCATCTGTTATAGTTTTGGAGAAAAATGTGTTCATTTCATGTATGCGCGAAATGCCTTAAAAATGGCTTTAAAATGGATTTGGAGCATGGAGACGATTATCTCGGGATTGCAAGATAACCAAACAAAACTTTTAGTGGATTTCTACTTATTTTATTAAATATCATCTCCACCAAACAGGACAAGCTTGCATGTGTTATAGTTTTGGAGAAAAATGTGTTCATTTCATGTATGCGCAAAATGCCTTTGAAATGGCTTTAAAATGGATTTGGAGCATGGAGACGATTATCTCAGGATGGCAATATAAACAAACGAAACTTTTAGTAGATTTCTACTTATTTTATTAAATATCATCTCCACCAAACAGGACAAGCTTGCATCTGTTATAGTTTTGGAGAAAAATGTGTTCATTTCATGTATGCGCGAAATGCCTTAAAAATGGCTTTAAAATGGATTTGGAGCATGGAGACGATTATCTCGGGATTGCAAGATAACCAAACAAAACTTTTAGTGGATTTCTACTTATTTTATTAAATATCATCTCCACCAAACAGGACAAGCTTGCATGTGTTATAGTTTTGGAGAAAAATGTGTTCATTTCATGTATGCGCAAAATGCCTTTGAAATGGCTTTAAAATGGATTTGGAGCATGGAGACGATTATCTCGGGATTGCAAGATAACCAAACAAAACTTTTAGTGGATTTCTACTTATTTTATTAAATATCATCTCCACCAAACAGGACAAGCTTGCATCTGTTATAGTTTTGGAGAAAAATGTGTTCATTTCATGTATGCGCGAAATGCCTTAAAAATGGCTTTAAAATGGATTTGGAGCATGGAGACGATTATCTCGGGATTGCAAGATAACCAAACAAAACTTTTGATGGATTTCTACTTATTTTATTAAATATCATCTCCACCAAACAGGACAAGCTTGCATCTGTTATAGTTTTGGAGAAAAATGTGTTCATTTCATGTATGCGCGAAATGCCTTAAAAATGGCTTTAAAATGGATTTGGAGCATGGAGACGATTATCTCGGGATTGCAAGATAACCAAACAAAACTTTTAGTGGATTTCTACTTATTTTATTAAATATCATCTCCACCAAACAGGACAAGCTTGCATGTGTTATAGTTTTGGAGAAAAATGTGTTCATTTCATGTATGCGCAAAATGCCTTTGAAATGGCTTTAAAATGGATTTGGAGCATGGAGACGATTATCTCAGGATGGCAATATAAACAAACGAAACTTTTAGTAGATTTCTACTTATTTTATTAAATATTATCTCCACCAAACAGGACAAGCTTGCATCTGTTATAGTTTTGGAGAAAAATGTGTTCATTTCATGTATGCGCGAAATGCCTTAAAAATGGCTTTAAAATGGATTTGGAGCATGGAGACGATTATCTCGGGATTGCAAGATAACCAAACAAAACTTTTAGTGGATTTCTACTTATTTTATTAAATATCATCTCCACCAAACAGGACAAGCTTGCATCTGTTGTAGTTTTGGAGAAAAATGTGTTCATTTCATGTATGCGCGAAATGCCTTAAAAATGGCTTTAAAATGGATTTGGAGCATGGAGACGATTATCTCGGGATTGCAAGATAACCAAACAAAACTTTTAGTGGATTTCTACTTATTTTATTAAATATCATCTCCACCAAACAGGACAAGCTTGCATCTGTTATAGTTTTGGAGAAAATGTGTTCATTTCATGTATGCGCGAAATGCCTTAAAAATGGCTTTAAAATGGATTTGGAGCATGGAGACGATTATCTCGGGATTGCAATATAACCAAACAAAACTTTTAGTGGATTTCTACTTATTTTATTAAATATCATCTCCACCAAACAGGACAAGCTTGCATCTGTTATAGTTTTGGAGAAAAATGTGTTCATTTCATGTATGCGCGAAATGCCTTAAAAATGGCTTTAAAATGGATTTGGAGCATGGAGACGATTATCTCGGGATTGCAAGATAACCAAACAAAACTTTTAGTGGATTTCTACTTATTTTATTAAATATCATCTCCACCAAACAGGACAAGCTTGCATCTGTTATAGTTTTGGAGAAAAATGTGTTCATTTCATGTATGCGCGAAATGCCTTAAAAATGGCTTTAAAATGGATTTGGAGCATGGAGACGATTATCTCGGGATTGCAAGATAACCAAACAAAACTTTTAGTGGATTTCTACTTATTTTATTAAATATCATCTCCACCAAACAGGACAAGCTTGCATCTGTTATAGTTTTGGAGAAAAATGTGTTCATTTCATGTATGCGCGAAATGCCTTAAAAATGGCTTTAAAATGGATTTGGAGCATGGAGACGATTATCTCGGGATTGCAAGATAACCAAACAAAACTTTTAGTGGATTTCTACTTATTTTATTAAATATCATCTCCACCAAACAGGACAAGCTTGCATGTGTTATAGTTTTGGAGAAAAATGTGTTCATTTCATGTATGCGCAAAATGCCTTTGAAATGGCTTTAAAATGGATTTGGAGCATGGAGACGATTATCTCGGGATTGCAAGATAACCAAACAAAACTTTTAGTGGATTTCTACTTATTTTATTAAATATCATCTCCACCAAACAGGACAAGCTTGCATCTGTTATAGTTTTGGAGAAAAATGTGTTCATTTCATGTATGCGCGCAATGCCTTAAAAATCGCTTTAAAATGGATTTGGAGCATGGAGACGATTATCTCGGGATTGCAAGATAACCAAACAAAACTTTTAGTGGATTTCTACTTATTTTATTAAATATCATCTCCACCAAACAGGACAAGCTTGCATCTGTTATAGTTTTGGAGAAAAATGTGTTCATTTCATGTATGCGCAAAATGCCTTAAAAATGGCTTTAAAATGGATTTGGAGCATGGAGACGATTATCTCGGGATTGCAAGATAACCAAACAAAACTTTTAGTGGATTTCTACTTATTTTATTAAATATCATCTCCACCAAACAGGACAAGCTTGCATCTGTTATAGTTTTGGAGAAAAATGTGTTCATTTCATGTATGCGCGAAATGCCTTAAAAATGGCTTTAAAATGGATTTGGAGCATGGAGACGATTATCTCGGGATTGCAAGATAACCAAACAAAACTTTTAGTGGATTTCTACTTATTTTATTAAATATCATCTCCACCAAACAGGACAAGCTTGCATGTGTTATAGTTTTGGAGAAAAATGTGTTCATTTCATGTATGCGCAAAATGCCTTTGAAATGGCTTTAAAATGGATTTGGAGCATGGAGACGATTATCTCAGGATGGCAATATAAACAAACGAAACTTTTAGTAGATTTCTACTTATTTTATTAAATATCATCTCCACCAAACAGGACAAGCTTGCATCTGTTATAGTTTTGGAGAAAAATGTGTTCATTTCATGTATGCGCGAAATGCCTTAAAAATGGCTTTAAAATGGATTTGGAGCATGGAGACGATTATCTCGGGATTGCAAGATAACCAAACAAAACTTTTAGTGGATTTCTACTTATTTTATTAAATATCATCTCCACCAAACAGGACAAGCTTGCATGTGTTATAGTTTTGGAGAAAAATGTGTTCATTTCATGTATGCGCAAAATGCCTTTGAAATGGCTTTAAAATGGATTTGGAGCATGGAGACGATTATCTCGGGATTGCAAGATAACCAAACAAAACTTTTAGTGGATTTCTACTTATTTTATTAAATATCATCTCCACCAAACAGGACAAGCTTGCATCTGTTATAGTTTTGGAGAAAAATGTGTTCATTTCATGTATGCGCGAAATGCCTTAAAAATGGCTTTAAAATGGATTTGGAGCATGGAGACGATTATCTCGGGATTGCAAGATAACCAAACAAAACTTTTGATGGATTTCTACTTATTTTATTAAATATCATCTCCACCAAACAGGACAAGCTTGCATCTGTTATAGTTTTGGAGAAAAATGTGTTCATTTCATGTATGCGCGAAATGCCTTAAAAATGGCTTTAAAATGGATTTGGAGCATGGAGACGATTATCTCGGGATTGCAAGATAACCAAACAAAACTTTTAGTGGATTTCTACTTATTTTATTAAATATCATCTCCACCAAACAGGACAAGCTTGCATGTGTTATAGTTTTGGAGAAAAATGTGTTCATTTCATGTATGCGCAAAATGCCTTTGAAATGGCTTTAAAATGGATTTGGAGCATGGAGACGATTATCTCAGGATGGCAATATAAACAAACGAAACTTTTAGTAGATTTCTACTTATTTTATTAAATATTATCTCCACCAAACAGGACAAGCTTGCATCTGTTATAGTTTTGGAGAAAAATGTGTTCATTTCATGTATGCGCGAAATGCCTTAAAAATGGCTTTAAAATGGATTTGGAGCATGGAGACGATTATCTCGGGATTGCAAGATAACCAAACAAAACTTTTAGTGGATTTCTACTTATTTTATTAAATATCATCTCCACCAAACAGGACAAGCTTGCATCTGTTGTAGTTTTGGAGAAAAATGTGTTCATTTCATGTATGCGCGAAATGCCTTAAAAATGGCTTTAAAATGGATTTGGAGCATGGAGACGATTATCTCGGGATTGCAAGATAACCAAACAAAACTTTTAGTGGATTTCTACTTATTTTATTAAATATCATCTCCACCAAACAGGACAAGCTTGCATCTGTTATAGTTTTGGAGAAAATGTGTTCATTTCATGTATGCGCGAAATGCCTTAAAAATGGCTTTAAAATGGATTTGGAGCATGGAGACGATTATCTCGGGATTGCAATATAACCAAACAAAACTTTTAGTGGATTTCTACTTATTTTATTAAATATCATCTCCACCAAACAGGACAAGCTTGCATCTGTTATAGTTTTGGAGAAAAATGTGTTCATTTCATGTATGCGCGAAATGCCTTAAAAATGGCTTTAAAATGGATTTGGAGCATGGAGACGATTATCTCGGGATTGCAAGATAACCAAACAAAACTTTTAGTGGATTTCTACTTATTTTATTAAATATCATCTCCACCAAACAGGACAAGCTTGCATCTGTTATAGTTTTGGAGAAAAATGTGTTCATTTCATGTATGCGCGAAATGCCTTAAAAATGGCTTTAAAATGGATTTGGAGCATGGAGACGATTATCTCGGGATTGCAAGATAACCAAACAAAACTTTTAGTGGATTTCTACTTATTTTATTAAATATCATCTCCACCAAACAGGACAAGCTTGCATCTGTTATAGTTTTGGAGAAAAATGTGTTCATTTCATGTATGCGCGAAATGCCTTAAAAATGGCTTTAAAATGGATTTGGAGCATGGAGACGATTATCTCGGGATTGCAAGATAACCAAACAAAACTTTTAGTGGATTTCTACTTATTTTATTAAATATCATCTCCACCAAACAGGACAAGCTTGCATGTGTTATAGTTTTGGAGAAAAATGTGTTCATTTCATGTATGCGCAAAATGCCTTTGAAATGGCTTTAAAATGGATTTGGAGCATGGAGACGATTATCTCGGGATTGCAAGATAACCAAACAAAACTTTTAGTGGATTTCTACTTATTTTATTAAATATCATCTCCACCAAACAGGACAAGCTTGCATCTGTTATAGTTTTGGAGAAAAATGTGTTCATTTCATGTATGCGCGCAATGCCTTAAAAATCGCTTTAAAATGGATTTGGAGCATGGAGACGATTATCTCGGGATTGCAAGATAACCAAACAAAACTTTTAGTGGATTTCTACTTATTTTATTAAATATCATCTCCACCAAACAGGACAAGCTTGCATCTGTTATAGTTTTGGAGAAAAATGTGTTCATTTCATGTATGCGCAAAATGCCTTAAAAATGGCTTTAAAATGGATTTGGAGCATGGAGACGATTATCTCGGGATTGCAAGATAACCAAACAAAACTTTTAGTGGATTTCTACTTATTTTATTAAATATCATCTCCACCAAACAGGACAAGCTTGCATCTGTTATAGTTTTGGAGAAAAATGTGTTCATTTCATGTATGCGCGAAATGCCTTAAAAATGGCTTTAAAATGGATTTGGAGCATGGAGACGATTATCTCGGGATTGCAAGATAACCAAACAAAACTTTTAGTGGATTTCTACTTATTTTATTAAATATCATCTCCACCAAACAGGACAAGCTTGCATGTGTTATAGTTTTGGAGAAAAATGTGTTCATTTCATGTATGCGCAAAATGCCTTTGAAATGGCTTTAAAATGGATTTGGAGCATGGAGACGATTATCTCAGGATGGCAATATAAACAAACGAAACTTTTAGTAGATTTCTACTTATTTTATTAAATATCATCTCCACCAAACAGGACAAGCTTGCATCTGTTATAGTTTTGGAGAAAAATGTGTTCATTTCATGTATGCGCGAAATGCCTTAAAAATGGCTTTAAAATGGATTTGGAGCATGGAGACGATTATCTCGGGATTGCAAGATAACCAAACAAAACTTTTAGTGGATTTCTACTTATTTTATTAAATATCATCTCCACCAAACAGGACAAGCTTGCATGTGTTATAGTTTTGGAGAAAAATGTGTTCATTTCATGTATGCGCAAAATGCCTTTGAAATGGCTTTAAAATGGATTTGGAGCATGGAGACGATTATCTCGGGATTGCAAGATAACCAAACAAAACTTTTAGTGGATTTCTACTTATTTTATTAAATATCATCTCCACCAAACAGGACAAGCTTGCATCTGTTATAGTTTTGGAGAAAAATGTGTTCATTTCATGTATGCGCGAAATGCCTTAAAAATGGCTTTAAAATGGATTTGGAGCATGGAGACGATTATCTCGGGATTGCAAGATAACCAAACAAAACTTTTGATGGATTTCTACTTATTTTATTAAATATCATCTCCACCAAACAGGACAAGCTTGCATCTGTTATAGTTTTGGAGAAAAATGTGTTCATTTCATGTATGCGCGAAATGCCTTAAAAATGGCTTTAAAATGGATTTGGAGCATGGAGACGATTATCTCGGGATTGCAAGATAACCAAACAAAACTTTTAGTGGATTTCTACTTATTTTATTAAATATCATCTCCACCAAACAGGACAAGCTTGCATGTGTTATAGTTTTGGAGAAAAATGTGTTCATTTCATGTATGCGCAAAATGCCTTTGAAATGGCTTTAAAATGGATTTGGAGCATGGAGACGATTATCTCAGGATGGCAATATAAACAAACGAAACTTTTAGTAGATTTCTACTTATTTTATTAAATATTATCTCCACCAAACAGGACAAGCTTGCATCTGTTATAGTTTTGGAGAAAAATGTGTTCATTTCATGTATGCGCGAAATGCCTTAAAAATGGCTTTAAAATGGATTTGGAGCATGGAGACGATTATCTCGGGATTGCAAGATAACCAAACAAAACTTTTAGTGGATTTCTACTTATTTTATTAAATATCATCTCCACCAAACAGGACAAGCTTGCATCTGTTATAGTTTTGGAGAAAAATGTGTTCATTTCATGTATGCGCGAAATGCCTTAAAAATGGCTTTAAAATGGATTTGGAGCATGGAGACGATTATCTCGGGATTGCAAGATAACCAAACAAAACTTTTAGTGGATTTCTACTTATTTTATTAAATATCATCTCCACCAAACAGGACAAGCTTGCATCTGTTATAGTTTTGGAGAAAATGTGTTCATTTCATGTATGCGCGAAATGCCTTAAAAATGGCTTTAAAATGGATTTGGAGCATGGAGACGATTATCTCGGGATTGCAATATAACCAAACAAAACTTTTAGTGGATTTCTACTTATTTTATTAAATATCATCTCCACCAAACAGGACAAGCTTGCATCTGTTATAGTTTTGGAGAAAAATGTGTTCATTTCATGTATGCGCGAAATGCCTTAAAAATGGCTTTAAAATGGATTTGGAGCATGGAGACGATTATCTCGGGATTGCAAGATAGCCAAACAAAACTTTTAGTGGATTTCTACTTATTTTATTAAATATCATCTCCACCAAACAGGACAAGCTTGCATCTGTTATAGTTTTGGAGAAAAATGTGTTCATTTCATGTATGCGCGAAATGCCTTAAAAATGGCTTTAAAATGGATTTGGAGCATGGAGACGATTATCTCGGGATTGCAAGATAACCAAACAAAACTTTTAGTGGATTTCTACTTATTTTATTAAATATCATCTCCACCAAACAGGACAAGCTTGCATCTGTTATAGTTTTGGAGAAAAATGTGTTCATTTCATGTATGCGCGAAATGCCTTAAAAATGGCTTTAAAATGGATTTGGAGCATGGAGACGATTATCTCGGGATTGCAAGATAACCAAACAAAACTTTTAGTGGTTTTCTACTTATTTTATTAAATATCATCTCCACCAAACAGGACAAGCTTGCATGTGTTATAGTTTTGGAGAAAAATGTGTTCATTTCATGTATGCGCGAAATGCCTTAAAAATGGCTTTAAAATGGATTTGGAGCATGGAGACGATTATCTCGGGATTGCAAGATAACCAAACAAAACTTTTAGTGGATTTCTACTTATTTTATTAAATATCATCTCCACCAAACAGGACAAGCTTGCATCTGTTATAGTTTTGGAGAAAAATGTGTTCATTTCATGTATGCGCGAAATGCCTTAAAAATGGCTTTAAAATGGATTTGGAGCATGGAGACGATTATCTCGGGATTGCAAGATAACCAAACAAAACTTTTAGTGGATTTCTACTTATTTTATTAAATATCATCTCCACCAAACAGGACAAGCTTGCATCTGTTATAGTTTTGGAGAAAAATGTGTTCATTTCATGTATGCGCGAAATGCCTTAAAAATGGCTTTAAAATGGATTTGGAGCATGGAGACGATTATCTCGGGATTGCAAGATAACCAAACAAAACTTTTAGTGGATTTCTACTTATTTTATTAAACATCATCTCCACCAAACAGGACAAGCTTGCATGTGTTATAGTTTTGGAGAAAAATGTGTTCATTTCATGTATGCGCAAAATGCCTTTGAAATGGCTTTAAAATGGATTTGGAGCATGGAGACGATTATCTCAGGATGGCAATATAAACAAACGAAACTTTTAGTAGATTTCTACTTATTTTATTAAATATTATCTCCACCAAACAGGACAAGCTTGCATCTGTTATAGTTTTGGAGAAAAATGTGTTCATTTCATGTATGCGCGAAATGCCTTAAAAATGGCTTTAAAATGGATTTGGAGCATGGAGACGATTATCTCGGGATTGCAAGATAACCAAACAAAACTTTTAGTGGATTTCTACTTATTTTATTAAATATCATCTCCACCAAACAGGACAAGCTTGCATCTGTTATAGTTTTGGAGAAAAATGTGTTCATTTCATGTATGCGCGAAATGCCTTAAAAATGGCTTTAAAATGGATTTGGAGCATGAAGACGATTATCTCGGGATTGCAATATAACCAAACAAAACTTTTAGTGGATTTCTACTTATTTTATTAAATATCATCTCCACCAAACAGGACAAGCTTGCATCTGTTATAGTTTTGGAGAAAAATGTGTTCATTTCATGTATGCGCGAAATGCCTTAAAAATGGCTTTAAAATGGATTTGGAGCATGGAGACGATTATCTCGGGATTGCAAGATAACCAAACAAAACTTTTAGTGGATTTCTACTTATTTTATTAAATATCATCTCCACCAAACAGGACAAGCTTGCATCTGTTATAGTTTTGGAGAAAAATGTGTTCATTTCATGTATGCGCGAAATGCCTTAAAAATGGCTTTAAAATGGATTTGGAGCATGGAGACGATTATCTCGGGATTGCAAGATAACCAAACAAAACTTTTAGTGGATTTCTACTTATTTTATTAAATATCATCTCCACCAAACAGGACAAGCTTGCATCTGTTATAGTTTTGGAGAAAAATGTGTTCATTTCATGTATGCGCGAAATGCCTTAAAAATGGCTTTAAAATGGATTTGGAGCATGGAGACGATTATCTCGGGATTGCAAGATAACCAAACAAAACTTTTAGTGGATTTCTACTTATTTTATTAAATATCATCTCCACCAAACAGGACAAGCTTGCATGTGTTATAGTTTTGGAGAAAAATGTGTTCATTTCATGTATGCGCAAAATGCCTTTGAAATGGCTTTAAAATGGATTTGGAGCATGGAGACGATTATCTCGGGATTGCAAGATAACCAAGCAAAACTTTTAGTGGATTTCTACTTATTTTATTAAATATCATCTCCACCAAACAGGACAAGCTTGCATGTGTTATAGTTTTGGAGAAAAATGTGTTCATTTCATGTATGCGCAAAATGCCTTTGAAATGGCTTTAAAATGGATTTGGAGCATGGAGACGATTATCTCGGGATTGCAAGATAACCAAACAAAACTTTTAGTGGATTTCTACTTATTTTATTAAATATCATCTCCACCAAACAGGACAAGCTTGCATCTGTTATAGTTTTGGAGAAAAATGTGTTCATTTCATGTATGCGCGAAATGCCTTAAAAATGGCTTTAAAATGGATTTGGAGCATGGAGACGATTATCTCGGGATTGCAAGATAACCAAACAAAACTTTTAGTGGTTTTCTACTTATTTTATTAAATATCATCTCCACCAAACAGGACAAGCTTGCATGTGTTATAGTTTTGGAGAAAAATGTGTTCATTTCATGTATGCGCAAAATGCCTTTGAAATGGCTTTAAAATGGATTTGGAGCATGGAGACGATTATCTCAGGATGGCAATATAAACAAACGAAACTTTTAGTAGATTTCTACTTATTTTATTAAATATTATCTCCACCAAACAGGACAAGCTTGCATCTGTTATAGTTTTGGAGAAAAATGTGTTCATTTCATGTATGCGCGAAATGCCTTAAAAATGGCTTTAAAATGGATTTGGAGCATGGAGACGATTATCTCGGGATTGCAAGATAACCAAACAAAACTTTTAGTGGATTTCTACTTATTTTATTAAATATCATCTCCACCAAACAGGACAAGCTTGCATCAGTTATAGTTTTGGAGAAAAATGTGTTCATTTCATGTATGCGCGAAATGCCTTAAAAATGGCTTTAAAATGGATTTGGAGCATGGAGACGATTATCTCGGGATTGCAAGATAACCAAACAAAACTTTTAGTGGATTTCTACTTATTTTATTAAATATCATCTCCACCAAACAGGACAAGCTTGCATCTGTTATAGTTTTGGAGAAAAATGTGTTCATTTCATTTATGAGCGAAATGCCTTAAAAATGGCTTTAAAATGGATTTGGAGCATGGAGACGATTATCTCGGGATTGCAAGATAACCAAACAAAACTTTTAGTGGATTTCTACTTATTTTATTAAATATCATCTCCACCAAACAGGACAAGCTTGCATCTGTTATAGTTTTGGAGAAAAATGTGTTCATTTCATGTATGCGCGAAATGCCTTAAAAATGGCTTTAAAATGGATTTGGAGCATGGAGACTGTCACGGCCGGGCGGTCGGGCAGACCCAGGAGGTGGATCCACTGGACCGAACTCTAAGATGGAGGCAGGGAGTCCGGCAGCTGAAGCACTGAAGGGCAGCAGGATAGTCCGTGCAAGTGAAGACAGCGGAGGAGTCCCTGGGACCACGGAGTCACAGAAGGTAGTCTTGGTGACGTAGCTCAGGTTCGGAGGCCGAGATGATATCAGGCGGAGTCCGGAACCTCTGGAGCAAGATGACGGGTCACCGCAGGGATCCGAGATGGCAGGTGCTGTCGGATGGCAGACGGACAGCGTGCGGGGTTCGGGATACGGCAGACTGGATGGCGAGGCAGGTACGGCTCTACAAAGAGAGATAGGTGAGTACAGGCACATAAACACCAGGAGACCTGACTCCTAGCTCAGGGAACACGAAGATCAGGCCCCGCCCCCTTGGACAAGAACCCCCTTTATACCCTGAACCTGACTAACCTCATTTCCTGTTACTGGACGCTGGCCCTTTAAGAAAGGGTCAGTGACCGCGCGCGTGCCCTAATGCGCATGCGCGCGGCTCGGGTGCCAGAAGCCAGGGAAGGAGGCTGCGAGGAGGACGCAGGAGAGCCGGCCAGGGCCTGGGAAGATGTCGGACGCCGGGATCGGCGACCAGAGGACCTATGGAGGACGGGCACCGGAGGCTGGGACGAGGGGAGCGTGGCAGGTGAGCCGGGGAGCGGAGCTGAGGACCCGGGGAGGGGAGCCGAGGACCCGGGGAGCGTGACAGAGACGATTATCTCGGGATTGCAAGATAACCAAACAAAACTTTTAGTGTATTTCTACTTATTTTATTAAATATCATCTCCACCAAACAGGACAAGCTTGCATCTGTTATAGTTTTGGAGAAAAATGTGTTCATTTCATGTATGCGCGAAATGCCTTAAAAATGGCTTTAAAATGGATTTGGAGCATGGAGACGATTATCTCGGGATTGCAAGATAACCAAACAAAACTTTTAGTGGATTTCTACTTATTTTATTAAATATCATCTCCACCAAACAGGACAAGCTTGCATGTGTTATAGTTTTGGAGAAAAATGTGTTCATTTCATGTATGCGCAAAATGCCTTTGAAATGGCTTTAAAATGGATTTGGAGCATGGAGACGATTATCTCGGGATTGCAAGATAACCAAACAAAACTTTTAGTGGATTTCTACTTATTTTATTAAATATCATCTCCACCAAACAGGACAAGCTTGCATGTGTTATAGTTTTGGAGAAAAATGTGTTCATTTCATGTATGCGCAAAATGCCTTTGAAATGGCTTTAAAATGGATTTGGAGCATGGAGACGATTATCTCGGGATTGCAAGATAACCAAACAAAACTTTTAGTGGATTTCTACTTATTTTATTAAATATCATCTCCACCAAACAGGACAAGCTTGCATCTGTTATAGTTTTGGAGAAAAATGTGTTCATTTCATGTATGCGCGAAATGCCTTAAAAATGGCTTTAAAATGGATTTGGAGCATGGAGACGATTATCTCGGGATTGCAAGATAACCAAACAAAACTTTTAGTGGTTTTCTACTTATTTTATTAAATATCATCTCCACCAAACAGGACAAGCTTGCATGTGTTATAGTTTTGGAGAAAAATGTGTTCATTTCATGTATGCGCAAAATGCCTTTGAAATGGCTTTAAAATGGATTTGGAGCATGGAGACGATTATCTCAGGATGGCAATATAAACAAACGAAACTTTTAGTAGATTTCTACTTATTTTATTAAATATCATCTCCACCAAACAGGACAAGCTTGCATCTGTTATAGTTTTGGAGAAAAATGTGTTCATTTCATGTATGCGCGAAATGCCTTAAAAATGGCTTTAAAATGGATTTGGAGCATGGAGACTGTCACGGCCGGGCGGTCGGGCAGACCCAGGAGGTGGATCCACTGGACCGAACTCTAAGATGGAGGCAGGGAGTCCGGCAGCTGAAGCACTGAAGGGCAGCAGGATAGTCCGTGCAAGTGAAGACAGCGGAGGAGTCCCTGGGACCACGGAGTCACAGAAGGTAGTCTTGGTGACGTAGCTCAGGTTCGGAGGCCGAGATGATATCAGGCGGAGTCCGGAACCTCTGGAGCAAGATGACGGGTCACCGCAGGGATCCGAGATGGCAGGTGCTGTCGGATGGCAGACGGACAGCGTGCGGGGTTCGGGATACGGCAGACTGGATGGCGAGGCAGGTACGGCTCTACAAAGAGAGATAGGTGAGTACAGGCACATAAACACCAGGAGACCTGACTCCTAGCTCAGGGAACACGAAGATCAGGCCCCGCCCCCTTGGACAAGAACCCCCTTTATACCCTGAACCTGACTAACCTCATTTCCTGTTACTGGACGCTGGCCCTTTAAGAAAGGGTCAGTGACCGCGCGCGTGCCCTAATGCGCATGCGCGCGGCTCGGGTGCCAGAAGCCAGGGAAGGAGGCTGCGAGGAGGACGCAGGAGAGCCGGCCAGGGCCTGGGAAGATGTCGGACGCCGGGATCGGCGACCAGAGGACCTATGGAGGACGGGCACCGGAGGCTGGGACGAGGGGAGCGTGGCAGGTGAGCCGGGGAGCGGAGCTGAGGACCCGGGGAGGGGAGCCGAGGACCCGGGGAGCGTGACAGTACCCCCCCCCCCACGCCCCCCTCCCCGCAACCGGGACATGAAGGCACGGATAAGAGGAGTGCCTACGTTCTCCCTGGGCTCCCAGGACCTATCCTCAGGACCATACCCTGCCCAGTCCACCAGGAAGAACTGCCGACCTCGTACGGTCTTCATGGCCACGATATCCCTTACCGCATAGATGTCATCATCGGCAATAGGTGGAGGAGCTGGACTGGCAGCAGCGGAGAAGGGACCAAGGACCACCGGCTTGAGCAGGGAGACGTGGAACGAGTTGGGTATCTTCATCGTGGCCGGGAGCTGCAGCTTGTAGGAGACCTCATTGATCCTGGTGAGGACTTTAAACGGCCCAATGTAGCGAGGACCCAGCTTGTATGAAGGTATCTTCAGGCGGACGTACTGGGAAGAAAGCCAGACGAGGTCTCCAGGAGAGAAACACGGAGGATCCAGGCGTTTCTTGTCTGCGTGTCTCTTCATCCGCAGGGAAGCACGTCCTAGAGACACCTTGACAGAGTCCCAAATGGTGGCAAAGTCACGGGCTACTGTATCTGCAGCAGGGACATCCGAAGAGGGGGATACAGGCAATGGGATGGAAGGCTGAAGTCCGTAAACAACATGGAAGGGAGAGCTGGAGGACGACTCACTGATGTGGTGGTTGTGGGAGAATTCAGCCCAAGGTAGAAGAGCGGACCAGTCGTCGTGATGGGCGTTAACATAGTGACGTAGAAATGAGGTCAAGATTTGATTGACCCTCTCTACTTGGCCATTAGACTGAGGATGGTATGCAGATGAAAAGTCCAGAGTCACTCCCAGATGGTTACAGAGAGCCCTCCAGAAGCGGGAGGTGAACTGAGTTCCTCTGTCTGATACGATGTGTAATGGAAAGCCATGCAAGCGGAAGATGTGTTGTATAAAAGCGTCCGCGAGTTCCTGAGCAGAGGGCAGTCCAGCCATAGGAACGAAATGGGCCATTTTTGAGAACCGGTCCACCACGACCCATATGACTGTGTGCCCGGATGACAATGGCAAGTCCGTAATAAAGTCCATTGCTATGTGTTGCCACGGAATCGAAGGTATCGGCAGAGGCAGAAGGCGGCCATGTGGGAGGTGTTTGGGCGTCTTGTTTCTGGCACAAGAGGAGCAGGCAGAGACAAAGGCGGCGACGTCCGTGCGAAGAGATGGCCACCAGTAATGGCGTACAATCGCACCCCATGTTCTCTTCTGGCCTGCATGGCCGGCTGTTTTTGAGGTATGACCCCAGTGTAAGACCGTTAGCCTGTCGGTCTCCGAGACATAGGTCTTCCCAGGTGGTATCTGGGCCAGAGTGACAGGAGCCACCGGAACAATCTTGCTAGGAGAGATGATAGGCTGGATAGTCTCTTCCTCCTGTTCCATGGGCATGAGAGACCTAGACAAGGCATCAGCGCGTACGTTCTTGTCCGCTGGTCGGAAGTGGAGCTGGAAGTCAAACCTGGCAAAGAATAAGGACCACCTGGCTTGCCGTGGGTTCAGTCGCTGAGCGGACCGCAGGTATTCCAGGTTTTTGTGGTCCGTGTAGATAATCACGGGGTACACTGCTCCTTCCAGGAGGTAGCGCCACTCCTCCAGAGCCAGTTTGACCGCCAGTAGTTCTCGGTCACCGATGGTGTAATTACGTTCGGGTGCTGAGAAGCTCTTAGAGAAGAAACCGCAGGTCACCATCTTCCCGGAGGAGGATTTTTGCATGAGCACTGCTCCGGCTCCTGAGGAGGAGGCATCCACCTCCAAGGTGAACTGGCGGTTTAACTCCGGTCGGTGGAGTACAGGGGCGGAGGCGAATGCTCGCTTCAAAGAACAAAATGCGGCGTCTGCCGCAGGTGACCAGTCCTTAGGATTAGCCTCCTTTTTGGTCAAAGCGGAGAGAGGAGCGGTCAAGGCAGAGAAGTGCGGGATAAACTGGCGGTAGTAGTTGGCGAATCCCAGGAAGCGTTGGATTGCCTTCAGTCCAGAAGGCGGAGGCCAGTTGATGATGGCGGAGACCTTCTTGGGGTCCATCTGCAGTCCAGTATCAGAGATGATGTACCCCAGAAAGGGGAGGGACGACTGCTCAAAGACACACTTCTCATACTTTGCGTACAGGCGATTCTCTCTCAGTCTTTGTAAGACCAGCTGTACGTTTTCTCTGTGGGTTTGGAGGTCCGGAGAGAAGACAAGGATGTCATCTAGATAAACAACCACACAGATGTAGAGAAGGTCCCGAAACACGTCGTTCACCAGTTCTTGGAAGACGGCAGGAGCGTTACACAGACCGAAGGGCATCACGCAGTACTCATAATGTCCATCGCGCGTATTAAACGCGGTTTTCCATTCGTCACCAGAGCGGATGCGTACCAGATTGTAAGCACCCCGAAGATCCAGCTTGGTGAACACACGAGCTCCTCTAAGCCGGTCAAATAATTCGGGAATGAGCGGCAGGGGGTATTTGTTTTTCACGGTGATTTGGTTGAGACCCCGGTAGTCTATGCATGGGCGTAAGTCTCCCTCTTTCTTCTTGACAAAGAAGAAACCTGCTCCAGCAGGAGAGGAGGATCTCCGAATGAACCCTCTTGCTAGGCTCTCTGAGATGTAATCTGACATGGCCCTGGTTTCGGCTGGAGATAAAGGATATATCCGTCCTCTAGGTGGGGTTGTCCCTGGAAGCAGGTCAATGGCACAATCGTATGGACGATGTGGCGGCAGTACCTCGGATTCCTTTTTGTCAAAGACATCGGCAAAGGACCAATAGGCCGAAGGCAGCCCCGTTAGGGTCTCAGGAACCGGAGGTCGTCGGAGGGGTGGTATGGACTTTAGGCACCTCTCATGACACGAAGAGCCCCAACGGGTGACTTCGCCAGTACCCCAGCTAACCGATGGTTCATGTGTCCGCAACCATGGGAGTCCCAACAGGATCTGGTGGGACATGTGTGGGAGAACGTAGAGAGCGATGTTTTCGGTGTGAAGAGCACCGATGCGTAGTTCGACAGGCCTGGTGATCAAGGAGATGGTATCAGAGAGAGGCCTCCCATCCACCGAGGCAATCACTAGGGGTTTGTCGAGTGGCATGACAGGCACCCGGTACTTGTCCACCGTGGCCTGCTGGATGAAATTGCCTGCTGCCCCGGAATCGAGGTAGGCATCAGCCGTGAACCGCGTCTCTCCCGTGGTCACTTGCACTGTCCATGTAACTGGGTCAGAGAGGGTCCCAGCACCTAGGGTGGCCTCTCCTACCAACCCTAGGCTTTGGAGTTTCCCGGCCTCTCTGGACAGGAGCGTAGCAGGTGGGTGTCCTCACCACAGTAAAAGCAGAGGCCCTGGGCGAGCCGCTCTGCTCGACGTCGTTCAGACTGCCGCACTCGGTCGATCTGCATGGGCTCGTGGACGGGAATCCCAGCTGTTGATGACTGAGGAACGGAGGACTTCTGCGGAGGAGGAGAATGCCGTACCGGGCGTCTCTCCCGAGATAGCTCTTTGGAGCGCTCCTGAAAACGTATGTCCACACGAGTTGCTAGGGCGATCAGTGCATCTAGGGTGGAGGGCACGTCCCGACCCGCCAACTCATCCTTGATGCGACTCGAGAGTCCTTCCCAGAAGGCGGCTGTTAGGGCCTCATTATTCCACCCGAGTTCTGAAGCCAAAGTGCGGAAACGGATGGCGTATTGACCCACCGTCAGTGTCCCTTGACGTAGGCGGAGGAGTGATGAAGCAGAGGCAGAGGCGCGTCCTGGCTCGTCAAAGGTACTGCGGAAGGCCTGTAGGAACTGTTGAAGATCCTTGGTCATGGGGTCCTCCTTCTCCCACAAGGGGTTCATCCACGCCAGCGCCTCGCCCTCTAGGTGGGACATTATAAAGGCGACCTTGGCTTGGTCGGAGGCGAACAGATGTGGCAGCTGCGTGAAGTGAAGGGAACATTGGTTTATGAAGCCCCTGCAGGTCTTGGGATCTCCAGCATACCGAGGAGGTGACGCCAAACGGAGTCGGGAAGCATCTGAAGAGGCTGCCACTGGTACGGGAGCCATGGCTTGCCTGGCGGGGGACCTGGGTGCCGCAGGCGTCATTGATGCTTGTAATGTGTACAGGCGGGTGTCCACGGAGGTCATGAATTGCAGCATGCGGGTCTGGACTTCACGCTGGCGTTGGAGTTCCTCTTGCAGGGCCATTAGTGCAGCAGCGGGATCCATGGCCTGATCTTACTGTCACGGCCGGGCGGTCGGGCAGACCCAGGAGGTGGATCCACTGGACCGAACTCTAAGATGGAGGCAGGGAGTCCGGCAGCTGAAGCACTGAAGGGCAGCAGGATAGTCCGTGCAAGTGAAGACAGCGGAGGAGTCCCTGGGACCACGGAGTCACAGAAGGTAGTCTTGGTGACGTAGCTCAGGTTCGGAGGCCGAGATGATATCAGGCGGAGTCCGGAACCTCTGGAGCAAGATGACGGGTCACCGCAGGGATCCGAGATGGCAGGTGCTGTCGGATGGCAGACGGACAGCGTGCGGGGTTCGGGATACGGCAGACTGGATGGCGAGGCAGGTACGGCTCTACAAAGAGAGATAGGTGAGTACAGGCACATAAACACCAGGAGACCTGACTCCTAGCTCAGGGAACACGAAGATCAGGCCCCGCCCCCTTGGACAAGAACCCCCTTTATACCCTGAACCTGACTAACCTCATTTCCTGTTACTGGACGCTGGCCCTTTAAGAAAGGGTCAGTGACCGCGCGCGTGCCCTAATGCGCATGCGCGCGGCTCGGGTGCCAGAAGCCAGGGAAGGAGGCTGCGAGGAGGACGCAGGAGAGCCGGCCAGGGCCTGGGAAGATGTCGGACGCCGGGATCGGCGACCAGAGGACCTATGGAGGACGGGCACCGGAGGCTGGGACGAGGGGAGCGTGGCAGGTGAGCCGGGGAGCGGAGCTGAGGACCCGGGGAGGGGAGCCGAGGACCCGGGGAGCGTGACAGAGACGATTATCTCGGGATTGCAAGATAACCAAACAAAACTTTTAGTGTATTTCTACTTATTTTATTAAATATCATCTCCACCAAACAGGACAAGCTTGCATCTGTTATAGTTTTGGAGAAAAATGTGTTCATTTCATGTATGCGCGAAATGCCTTAAAAATGGCTTTAAAATAGATTTGGAGCATGGAGACGATTATCTCGGGATTGCAAGATAACCAAACAAAACTTTTAGTGGATTTCTACTTATGTTATTAAATATCATCTCCACCAAACAGGACAAGCTTGCATCTGTTATAGTTTTGGAGAAAAATGTGTTCATTTCATGTATGCGCGAAATGCCTTAAAAATGGCTTTAAAATGGATTTGGAGCATGGAGACGATTATCTCGGGATTGCAAGATAACCAAACAAAACTTTTAGTGGATTTCTACTTATTTTATTAAATATCATCTCCACCAAACAGGACAAGCTTGCATGTGTTATAGTTTTGGAGAAAAATGTGTTCATTTCATGTATGCGCAAAATGCCTTTGAAATGGCTTTAAAATGGATTTGGAGCATGGAGACGATTATCTCGGGATTGCAAGATAACCAAACAAAACTTTTAGTGGATTTCTACTTATTTTATTAAATATAATCTCCACCAAACAGGACAAGCTTGCATCTGTTATAGTTTTGGAGAAAAATGTGTTCATTTCATGTATGCGCGAAATGCCTTAAAAATGGCTTTAAAATGGATTTGGAGCATGGAGACGATTATCTCGGGATTGCAAGATAACCAAACAAAACTTTTAGTGGATTTTTACTTATTTTATTAAATATCATCTCCACCAAACAGGACAAGCTTGCATCTGTTATAGTTTTGGAGAAAAATGTGTTCATTTCATGTATGCGCGAAATGCCTTAAAAATGGCTTTAAAATGGATTTGGAGCATTGAGACGATTATCTCGGGATTGCAAGATAACCAAACAAAACTTTTAGTGGATTTCTACTTATTTTATTAAATATCATCTCCACCAAACAGGACAAGCTTGCATGTGTTATAGTTTTGGAGAAAAATGTGTTCATTTCATGTATGCGCAAAATGCCTTTGAAATGGCTTTAAAATGGATTTGGAGCATGGAGACGATTATCTCAGGATGGCAATATAAACAAACGAAACTTTTAGTAGATTTCTACTTATTTTATTAAATATTATCTCCACCAAACAGGACAAGCTTGCATCTGTTATAGTTTTGGAGAAAAATGTGTTCATTTCATGTATGCGCGAAATGCCTTAAAAATGGCTTTAAAATGGATTTGGAGCATGGAGACGATTATCTCGGGATTGCAAGATAACCAAACAAAACTTTTAGTGGATTTCTACTTATTTTATTAAATATCATCTCCACCAAACAGGACTAGCTTGCATCTGTTATAGTTTTGGAGAAAAATGTGTTCATTTCATGTATGCGCGAAATGCCTTAAAAATGGCTTTAAAATGGATTTGGAGCATGGAGACGATTATCTCGGGATTGCAAGATAACCAAACAAAACTTTTAGTGGATTTCTACTTATTTTATTAAATATCATCTCCACCAAACAGGACAAGCTTGCATCTGTTATAGTTTTGGAGAAAAATGTGTTCATTTCATGTATGCGCGAAATGCCTTAAAAATGGCTTTAAAATGGATTTGGAGCATGGAGACGATTATCTCGGGATTGCAAGATAACCAAACAAAACATTTAGTGGATTTCTACTTATTTTATTAAATATCATCTCCACCAAACAGGACAAGCTTGCATCTGTTATAGTTTTGGAGAAAAATGTGTTCATTTCATGTATGCGCGAAATGCCTTAAAAATGGCTTTAAAATGGATTTGGAGCATGGAGACGATTATCTCGGGATTGCAAGATAACCAAACAAAACTTTTAGTGGATTTCTACTTATTTTATTAAATATCATCTCCACCAAACAGGACAAGCTTGCATCTGTTATAGTTTTGGAGAAAAATGTGTTCATTTCATGTATGCGCGAAATGCCTTAAAAATGGCTTTAAAATGGATTTGGAGCATGGAGACGATTATCTCGGGATTGCAAGATAACCAAACAAAACTTTTAGTGGATTTCTACTTATTTTATTAAATATCATCTCCACCAAACAGGACAAGCTTGCATCTGTTATAGTTTTGGAGAAAAATGTGTTCATTTCATGTATGCGCGAAATGCCTTAAAAATGGCTTTAAAATGGATTTGGAGCATGGAGACGATTATCTCGGGATTGCAAGATAACCAAACAAAACTTTTAGTGGATTTCTACTTATTTTATTAAATATCATCTCCACCAAACAGGACAAGCTTGCATGTGTTATAGTTTTGGAGAAAAATGTGTTCATTTCATGTATGCGCAAAATGCCTTTGAAATGGCTTTAAAATGGATTTGGAGCATGGAGACGATTATCTCGGGATTGCAAGATAACCAAACAAAACTTTTAGTGGATTTCTACTTATTTTATTAAATATCATCTCCACCAAACAGGACAAGCTTGCATCTGTTATAGTTTTGGAGAAAAATGTGTTCATTTCATGTATGCGCGAAATGCCTTAAAAATGGCTTTAAAATGGATTTGGAGCATGGAGACGATTATCTCGGGATTGCAAGATAACCAAACAAAACTTTTAGTGGATTTCTACTTATTTTATTAAATATCATCTCCACCAAACAGGACAAGCTTGCATCAGTTATAGTTTTGGAGAAAAATGTGTTCATTTCATGTATGCGCGAAATGCCTTAAAAATGGCTTTAAAATGGATTTGGAGCATGGAGACGATTATCTCGGGATTGCAAGATAACCAAACAAAACTTTTAGTGGATTTCTACTTATTTTATTAAATATCATCTCCACCAAACAGGACAAGCTTGCATCTGTTATAGTTTTGGAGAAAAATGTGTTCATTTCATGTATGCGCGAAATGCCTTAAAAATGGCTTTAAAATGGATTTGGAGCATGGAGACGATTATCTCGGGATTGCAAGATAACCAAACAAAACTTTTAGTGGTTTTCTACTTATTTTATTAAATATCATCTCCACCAAACAGGACAAGCTTGCATGTGTTATAGTTTTGGAGAAAAATGTGTTCATTTCATGTATGCGCAAAATGCCTTTGAAATGGCTTTAAAATGGATTTGGAGCATGGAGACGATTATCTCAGGATGGCAATATAAACAAACGAAACTTTTAGTAGATTTCTACTTATTTTATTAAATATTATCTCCACCAAACAGGACAAGCTTGCATCTGTTATAGTTTTGGAGAAAAATGTGTTCATTTCATGTATGCGCGAAATGCCTTAAAAATGGCTTTAAAATGGATTTGGAGCATGGAGACGATTATCTCGGGATTGCAAGATAACCAAACAAAACTTTTAGTGGATTTCTACTTATTTTATTAAATATCATCTCCACCAAACAGGACAAGCTTGCATCTGTTATAGTTTTGGAGAAAAATGTGTTCATTTCATGTATGCGCGAAATGCCTTAAAAATGGCTTTAAAATGGATTTGGAGCATGGAGACGATTATCTCGGGATTGCAAGATAACCAAACAAAACTTTTAGTGGATTTCTACTTATTTTATTAAATATCATCTCCACCAAACAGGACAAGCTTGCATCTGTTATAGTTTTGGAGAAAAATGTGTTCATTTCATGTATGCGCGAAATGCCTTAAAAATGGATTTGGAGCATGGAGACGATTATCTCGGGATTGCAAGATAACCAAACAAAACTTTTAGTGGATTTCTACTTATTTTATTAAATATCATCTCCACCAAACAGGACAAGCTTGCATGTGTTATAGTTTTGGAGAAAAATGTGTTCATTTCATGTATGCGCAAAATGCCTTTGAAATGGCTTTAAAATGGATTTGGAGCATGGAGACGATTATCTCGGGATTGCAAGATAACCAAACAAAACTTTTAGTGGATTTCTACTTATTTTATTAAATATAATCTCCACCAAACAGGACAAGCTTGCATCTGTTATAGTTTTGGAGAAAAATGTGTTCATTTCATGTATGCGCGAAATGCCTTAAAAATGGCTTTAAAATGGATTTGGAGCATGGAGACGATTATCTCGGGATTGCAAGATAACCAAACAAAACTTTTAGTGGATTTCTACTTATTTTATTAAATATCATCTCCACCAAACAGGACAAGCTTGCATCTGTTATAGTTTTGGAGAAAAATGTGTTCATTTCATGTATACGCGAAATGCCTTAAAAATGGCTTTAAAATGGATTTGGAGCATTGAGACGATTATCTCGGGATTGCAAGATAACCAAACAAAACTTTTAGTGGATTTCTACTTATTTTATTAAATATCATCTCCACCAAACAGGACAAGCTTGCATGTGTTATAGTTTTGGAGAAAAATGTGTTCATTTCATGTATGCGCAAAATGCCTTTGAAATGGCTTTAAAATGGATTTGGAGCATGGAGACGATTATCTCGGGATTGCAAGATAACCAAACAAAACTTTTAGTGGATTTCTACTTATTTTATTAAATATAATCTCCACCAAACAGGACAAGCTTGCATCTGTTATAGTTTTGGAGAAAAATGTGTTCATTTCATGTATGCGCGAAATGCCTTAAAAATGGCTTTAAAATGGATTTGGAGCATGGAGACGATTATCTCGGGATTGCAAGATAACCAAACAAAACTTTTAGTGGATTTCTACTTATTTTATTAAATATCATCTCCACCAAACAGGACAAGCTTGCATCTGTTATAGTTTTGGAGAAAAATGTGTTCATTTCATGTATGCGCGAAATGCCTTAAAAATGGCTTTAAAATGGATTTGGAGCATTGAGACGATTATCTCGGGATTGCAAGATAACCAAACAAAACTTTTAGTGGATTTCTACTTATTTTATTAAATATCATCTCCACCAAACAGGACAAGCTTGCATGTGTTATAGTTTTGGAGAAAAATGTGTTCATTTCATGTATGCGCAAAATGCCTTTGAAATGGCTTTAAAATGGATTTGGAGCATGGAGACGATTATCTCAGGATGGCAATATAAACAAACGAAACTTTTAGTAGATTTCTACTTATTTTATTAAATATTATCTCCACCAAACAGGACAAGCTTGCATCTGTTATAGTTTTGGAGAAAAATGTGTTCATTTCATGTATGCGCGAAATGCCTTAAAAATGGCTTTAAAATGGATTTGGAGCATGGAGACGATTATCTCGGGATTGCAAGATAACCAAACAAAACTTTTAGTGGATTTCTACTTATTTTATTAAATATCATCTCCACCAAACAGGACTAGCTTGCATCTGTTATAGTTTTGGAGAAAAATGTGTTCATTTCATGTATGCGCGAAATGCCTTAAAAATGGCTTTAAAATGGATTTGGAGCATGGAGACGATTATCTCGGGATTGCAAGATAACCAAACAAAACTTTTAGTGGATTTCTACTTATTTTATTAAATATCATCTCCACCAAACAGGACAAGCTTGCATCTGTTATAGTTTTGGAGAAAAATGTGTTCATTTCATGTATGCGCGAAATGCCTTAAAAATGGCTTTAAAATGGATTTGGAGCATGGAGACGATTATCTCGGGATTGCAAGATAACCAAACAAAACATTTAGTGGATTTCTACTTATTTTATTAAATATCATCTCCACCAAACAGGACAAGCTTGCATCTGTTATAGTTTTGGAGAAAAATGTGTTCATTTCATGTATGCGCGAAATGCCTTAAAAATGGCTTTAAAATGGATTTGGAGCATGGAGACGATTATCTCGGGATTGCAAGATAACCAAACAAAACTTTTAGTGGATTTCTACTTATTTTATTAAATATCATCTCCACCAAACAGGACAAGCTTGCATCTGTTATAGTTTTGGAGAAAAATGTGTTCATTTCATGTATGCGCGAAATGCCTTAAAAATGGCTTTAAAATGGATTTGGAGCATGGAGACGATTATCTCGGGATTGCAATATAACCAAACAAAACTTTTAGTGGATTTCTACTTATTTTATTAAATATCATCTCCACCAAACAGGACAAGCTTGCATCTGTTATAGTTTTGGAGAAAAATGTGTTCATTTCATGTATGCGCGAAATGCCTTAAAAATGGCTTTAAAATGGATTTGGAGCATGGAGACGATTATCTCGGGATTGCAAGATAACCAAACAAAACTTTTAGTGGATTTCTACTTATTTTATTAAATATCATCTCCACCAAACAGGACAAGCTTGCATCTGTTATAGTTTTGGAGAAAAATGTGTTCATTTCATGTATGCGCGAAATGCCTTAAAAATGGCTTTAAAATGGATTTGGAGCATGGAGACGATTATCTCGGGATTGCAAGATAACCAAACAAAACTTTTAGTGGATTTCTACTTATTTTATTAAATATCATCTCCACCAAACAGGACAAGCTTGCATGTGTTATAGTTTTGGAGAAAAATGTGTTCATTTCATGTATGCGCAAAATGCCTTTGAAATGGCTTTAAAATGGATTTGGAGCATGGAGACGATTATCTCGGGATTGCAATATAACCAAACAAAACTTTTAGTGGATTTCTACTTATTTTATTAAATATCATCTCCACCAAACAGGACAAGCTTGCATGTGTTATAGTTTTGGAGAAAAATGTGTTCATTTCATGTATGCGCAAAATGCCTTTGAAATGGCTTTAAAATGGATTTGGAGCATGGAGACGATTATCTCGGGATTGCAAGATAACCAAACAAAACATTTAGTGGATTTCTACTTATTTTATTAAATATCATCTCCACCAAACAGGACAAGCTTGCATCTGTTATAGTTTTGGAGAAAAATGTGTTCATTTCATGTATGCGCGAAATGCCTTAAAAATGGCTTTAAAATGGATTTGGAGCATGGAGACGATTATCTCGGGATTGCAATATAACCAAACAAAACTTTTAGTGGATTTCTACTTATTTTATTAAATATCATCTCCACCAAACAGGACAAGCTTGCATGTGTTATAGTTTTGGAGAAAAATGTGTTCATTTCATGTATGCGCAAAATGCCTTTGAAATGGCTTTAAAATGGATTTGGAGCATGGAGACGATTATCTCAGGATGGCAATATAAACAAACGAAACTTTTAGTAGATATCTACTTATTTTATTAAATATTATCTCCACCAAACAGGACAAGCTTGCATCTGTTATAGTTTTGGAGAAAAATGTGTTCATTTCATGTATGCGCGAAATGCCTTAAAAATGGCTTTAAAATGGATTTGGAGCATGGAGACGATTATCTCGGGATTGCAAGATAACCAAACAAAACTTTTAGTGGATTTCTACTTATTTTATTAAATATCATCTCCACCAAACAGGACAAGCTTGCATCAGTTATAGTTTTGGAGAAAAATGTGTTCATTTCATGTATGCGCGAAATGCCTTAAAAATGGCTTTAAAATGGATTTGGAGCATGGAGACGATTATCTCGGGATTGCAAGATAACCAAACAAAACTTTTAGTGGATTTCTACTTATTTTATTAAATATCATCTCCACCAAACAGGACAAGCTTGCATCTGTTATAGTTTTGGAGAAAAATGTGTTCATTTCATGTATGCGCGAAATGCCTTAAAAATGGCTTTAAAATGGATTTGGAGCATGGAGACGATTATCTCGGGATTGCAAGATAACCAAACAAAACTTTTAGTGGTTTTCTACTTATTTTATTAAATATCATCTCCACCAAACAGGACAAGCTTGCATGTGTTATAGTTTTGGAGAAAAATGTGTTCATTTCATGTATGCGCAAAATGCCTTTGAAATGGCTTTAAAATGGATTTGGAGCATGGAGACGATTATCTCAGGATGGCAATATAAACAAACGAAACTTTTAGTAGATTTCTACTTATTTTATTAAATATTATCTCCACCAAACAGGACAAGCTTGCATCTGTTATAGTTTTGGAGAAAAATGTGTTCATTTCATGTATGCGCGAAATGCCTTAAAAATGGCTTTAAAATGGATTTGGAGCATGGAGACGATTATCTCGGGATTGCAAGATAACCAAACAAAACTTTTAGTGGATTTCTACTTATTTTATTAAATATCATCTCCACCAAACAGGACAAGCTTGCATCTGTTATAGTTTTGGAGAAAAATGTGTTCATTTCATGTATGCGCGAAATGCCTTAAAAATGGCTTTAAAATGGATTTGGAGCATGGAGACGATTATCTCGGGATTGCAAGATAACCAAACAAAACTTTTAGTGGATTTCTACTTATTTTATTAAATATCATCTCCACCAAACAGGACAAGCTTGCATCTGTTATAGTTTTGGAGAAAAATGTGTTCATTTCATGTATGCGCGAAATGCCTTAAAAATGGATTTGGAGCATGGAGACGATTATCTCGGGATTGCAAGATAACCAAACAAAACTTTTAGTGGATTTCTACTTATTTTATTAAATATCATCTCCACCAAACAGGACAAGCTTGCATGTGTTATAGTTTTGGAGAAAAATGTGTTCATTTCATGTATGCGCAAAATGCCTTTGAAATGGCTTTAAAATGGATTTGGAGCATGGAGACGATTATCTCGGGATTGCAAGATAACCAAACAAAACTTTTAGTGGATTTCTACTTATTTTATTAAATATAATCTCCACCAAACAGGACAAGCTTGCATCTGTTATAGTTTTGGAGAAAAATGTGTTCATTTCATGTATGCGCGAAATGCCTTAAAAATGGCTTTAAAATGGATTTGGAGCATGGAGACGATTATCTCGGGATTGCAAGATAACCAAACAAAACTTTTAGTGGATTTCTACTTATTTTATTAAATATCATCTCCACCAAACAGGACAAGCTTGCATCTGTTATAGTTTTGGAGAAAAATGTGTTCATTTCATGTATGCGCGAAATGCCTTAAAAATGGCTTTAAAATGGATTTGGAGCATTGAGACGATTATCTCGGGATTGCAAGATAACCAAACAAAACTTTTAGTGGATTTCTACTTATTTTATTAAATATCATCTCCACCAAACAGGACAAGCTTGCATGTGTTATAGTTTTGGAGAAAAATGTGTTCATTTCATGTATGCGCAAAATGCCTTTGAAATGGCTTTAAAATGGATTTGGAGCATGGAGACGATTATCTCAGGATGGCAATATAAACAAACGAAACTTTTAGTAGATTTCTACTTATTTTATTAAATATTATCTCCACCAAACAGGACAAGCTTGCATCTGTTATAGTTTTGGAGAAAAATGTGTTCATTTCATGTATGCGCGAA
Organism: Anomaloglossus baeobatrachus; assembly: GCF_048569485.1. Classification (NCBI taxonomy): domain Eukaryota; kingdom Metazoa; phylum Chordata; class Amphibia; order Anura; family Aromobatidae; genus Anomaloglossus; species Anomaloglossus baeobatrachus. The sequence goes on along the minus strand of NW_027442437.1, from coordinate 67,976 downwards.
ATGCCTTAAAAATGGCTTTAAAATGGATTTGGAGCATGGAGACGATTATCTCGGGATTGCAAGATAACCAAACAAAACTTTTAGTGGATTTCTACTTATTTTATTAAATATCATCTCCACCAAACAGGACTAGCTTGCATCTGTTATAGTTTTGGAGAAAAATGTGTTCATTTCATGTATGCGCGAAATGCCTTAAAAATGGCTTTAAAATGGATTTGGAGCATGGAGACGATTATCTCGGGATTGCAAGATAACCAAACAAAACTTTTAGTGGATTTCTACTTATTTTATTAAATATCATCTCCACCAAACAGGACAAGCTTGCATCTGTTATAGTTTTGGAGAAAAATGTGTTCATTTCATGTATGCGCGAAATGCCTTAAAAATGGCTTTAAAATGGATTTGGAGCATGGAGACGATTATCTCGGGATTGCAAGATAACCAAACAAAACATTTAGTGGATTTCTACTTATTTTATTAAATATCATCTCCACCAAACAGGACAAGCTTGCATCTGTTATAGTTTTGGAGAAAAATGTGTTCATTTCATGTATGCGCGAAATGCCTTAAAAATGGCTTTAAAATGGATTTGGAGCATGGAGACGATTATCTCGGGATTGCAAGATAACCAAACAAAACTTTTAGTGGATTTCTACTTATTTTATTAAATATCATCTCCACCAAACAGGACAAGCTTGCATCTGTTATAGTTTTGGAGAAAAATGTGTTCATTTCATGTATGCGCGAAATGCCTTAAAAATGGCTTTAAAATGGATTTGGAGCATGGAGACGATTATCTCGGGATTGCAATATAACCAAACAAAACTTTTAGTGGATTTCTACTTATTTTATTAAATATCATCTCCACCAAACAGGACAAGCTTGCATCTGTTATAGTTTTGGAGAAAAATGTGTTCATTTCATGTATGCGCGAAATGCCTTAAAAATGGCTTTAAAATGGATTTGGAGCATGGAGACGATTATCTCGGGATTGCAAGATAACCAAACAAAACTTTTAGTGGATTTCTACTTATTTTATTAAATATCATCTCCACCAAACAGGACAAGCTTGCATCTGTTATAGTTTTGGAGAAAAATGTGTTCATTTCATGTATGCGCGAAATGCCTTAAAAATGGCTTTAAAATGGATTTGGAGCATGGAGACGATTATCTCGGGATTGCAAGATAACCAAACAAAACTTTTAGTGGATTTCTACTTATTTTATTAAATATCATCTCCACCAAACAGGACAAGCTTGCATGTGTTATAGTTTTGGAGAAAAATGTGTTCATTTCATGTATGCGCAAAATGCCTTTGAAATGGCTTTAAAATGGATTTGGAGCATGGAGACGATTATCTCGGGATTGCAATATAACCAAACAAAACTTTTAGTGGATTTCTACTTATTTTATTAAATATCATCTCCACCAAACAGGACAAGCTTGCATGTGTTATAGTTTTGGAGAAAAATGTGTTCATTTCATGTATGCGCAAAATGCCTTTGAAATGGCTTTAAAATGGATTTGGAGCATGGAGACGATTATCTCGGGATTGCAAGATAACCAAACAAAACATTTAGTGGATTTCTACTTATTTTATTAAATATCATCTCCACCAAACAGGACAAGCTTGCATCTGTTATAGTTTTGGAGAAAAATGTGTTCATTTCATGTATGCGCGAAATGCCTTAAAAATGGCTTTAAAATGGATTTGGAGCATGGAGACGATTATCTCGGGATTGCAATATAACCAAACAAAACTTTTAGTGGATTTCTACTTATTTTATTAAATATCATCTCCACCAAACAGGACAAGCTTGCATGTGTTATAGTTTTGGAGAAAAATGTGTTCATTTCATGTATGCGCAAAATGCCTTTGAAATGGCTTTAAAATGGATTTGGAGCATGGAGACGATTATCTCAGGATGGCAATATAAACAAACGAAACTTTTAGTAGATATCTACTTATTTTATTAAATATTATCTCCACCAAACAGGACAAGCTTGCATCTGTTATAGTTTTGGAGAAAAATGTGTTCATTTCATGTATGCGCGAAATGCCTTAAAAATGGCTTTAAAATGGATTTGGAGCATGGAGACGATTATCTCGGGATTGCAAGATAACCAAACAAAACTTTTAGTGGATTTCTACTTATTTTATTAAATATCATCTCCACCAAACAGGACAAGCTTGCATCTGTTATAGTTTTGGAGAAAAATGTGTTCATTTCATGTATGCGCGAAATGCCTTAAAAATGGCTTTAAAATGGATTTGGAGCATGGAGACGATTATCTCGGGATTGCAAGATAACCAAACAAAACTTTTAGTGGATTTCTACTTATTTTATTAAATATCATCTCCACCAAACAGGACAAGCTTGCATCTGTTATAGTTTTGGAGAAAAATGTGTTCATTTCATGTATGCGCGAAATGCCTTAAAAATGGCTTTAAAATGGATTTGGAGCATGGAGACGATTATCTCGGGATTGCAAGATAACCAAACAAAACTTTTAGTGGATTTCTACTTATTTTATTAAATATCATCTCCACCAAACAGGACAAGCTTGCATGTGTTATAGTTTTGGAGAAAAATGTGTTCATTTCATGTATGCGCAAAATGCCTTTGAAATGGCTTTAAAATGGATTTGGAGCATGGAGACGATTATCTCAGGATGGCAATATAAACAAACGAAACTTTTAGTAGATTTCTACTTATTTTATTAAATATTATCTCCACCAAACAGGACAAGCTTGCATCTTAGTTTTGGAGAAAAATGTGTTCATTTCATGTATGCGCGAAATGCCTTAAAAATGGCTTTAAAATGGATTTGGAGCATGGAGACGATTATCTCGGGATTGCAAGATAACCAAACAAAACTTTTAGTGGATTTCTACTTATTTTATTAAATATCATCTCCACCAAACAGGACAAGCTTGCATCTGTTATAGTTTTGGAGAAAAATGTGTTCATTTCATGTATGCGCGAAATGCCTTAAAAATGGCTTTAAAATGGATTTGGAGCATGGAGACGATTATCTCGGGATTGCAAGATAACCAAACAAAACTTTTAGTGGATTTCTACTTATTTTATTAAATATCATCTCCACCAAACAGGACAAGCTTGCATGTGTTATAGTTTTGGAGAAAAATGTGTTCATTTCATGTATGCGCAAAATGCCTTTGAAATGGCTTTAAAATGGATTTGGAGCATGGAGACGATTATCTCAGGATGGCAATATAAACAAACGAAACTTTTAGTAGATTTCTACTTATTTTATTAAATATTATCTCAACCAAACAGGACAAGCTTGCATCTGTTATAGTTTTGGAGAAAAATGTGTTCATTTCATGTATGCGCGAAATGCCTTAAAAATGGCTTTAAAATGGATTTGGAGCATGGAGACGATTATCTCGGGATTGCAAGATAACCAAACAAAACTTTTAGTGGATTTCTACTTATTTTATTAAATATCATCTCCACCAAACAGGACAAGCTTGCATCTGTTATAGTTTTGAAGAAAAATGTGTTCATTTCATGTATGCGCGAAATGCCTTAAAAATGGCTTTAAAATGGATTTGGAGCATGGAGACGATTATCTCGGGATTGCAATATAACCAAACAAAACTTTTAGTGGATTTCTACTTATTTTATTAAATATCATCTCCACCAAACAGGACAAGCTTGCATCTGTTATAGTTTTGGAGAAAAATGTGTTCATTTCATGTATGCGCGAAATGCCTTAAAAATGGCTTTAAAATGGATTTGGAGCATGGAGACGATTATCTCGGGATTGCAAGATAACCAAACAAAACTTTTAGTGGATTTCTACTTATTTTATTAAATATCATCTCCACCAAACAGGACAAGCTTGCATCTGTTATAGTTTTGGAGAAAAATGTGTTCATTTCATGTATGCGCGAAATGCCTTAAAAATGGCTTTAAAATGGATTTGGAGCATGGAGACGATTATCTCGGGATTGCAATATAACCAAACAAAACTTTTAGTGGATTTCTACTTATTTTATTAAATATCATCTCCACCAAACAGGACAAGCTTGCATCTGTTATAGTTTTGGAGAAAAATGTGTTCATTTCATGTATGCGCGAAATGCCTTCAAAATGGCTTTAAAATGGATTTGGAGCATGGAGACGATTATCTCGGGATTGCAAGATAACCAAACAAAACTTTTAGTGGATTTCTACTTATTTTATTAAATATCATCTCCACCAAACAGGACAAGCTTGCATCTGTTATAGTTTTGGAGAAAAATGTGTTCATTTCATGTATGCGCGAAATGCCTTAAAAATGGCTTTAAAATGGATTTGGAGCATGGAGACGATTATCTCGGGATTGCAAGATAACCAAACAAAACTTTTAGTGGATTTCTACTTATTTTATTAAATATCATCTCCACCAAACAGGACAAGCTTGCATCTGTTATAGTTTTGGAGAAAAATGTGTTCATTTCATGTATGCGCGAAATGCCTTAAAAATGGCTTTAAAATGGATTTGGAGCATGGAGACGATTATCTCGGGATTGCAAGATAACCAAACAAAACTTTTAGTGGATTTCTACTTATTTTATTAAATATCATCTCCACCAAACAGGACAAGCTTGCATGTGTTATAGTTTTGGAGAAAAATGTGTTCATTTCATGTATGCGCAAAATGCCTTTGAAATGGCTTTAAAATGGATTTGGAGCATGGAGACGATTATCTCGGGATTGCAAGATAACCAAACAAAACTTTTAGTGGATTTCTACTTATTTTATTAAATATCATCTCCACCAAACAGGACAAGCTTGCATCTGTTATAGTTTTGGAGAAAAATGTGTTCATTTCATGTATGCGCGAAATGCCTTAAAAATGGCTTTAAAATGGATTTGGAGCATGGAGACGATTATCTCGGGATTGCAAGATAACCAAACAAAACTTTTAGTGGATTTCTACTTATTTTATTAAATATCATCTCCACCAAACAGGACAAGCTTGCATCTGTTATAGTTTTGGAGAAAAATGTGTTCATTTCATGTATGCGCGAAATGCCTTAAAAATGGCTTTAAAATGGATTTGGAGCATGGAGACGATTATCTCGGGATTGCAAGATAACCAAACAAAACTTTTAGTGGATTTCTACTTATTTTATTAAATATCATCTCCACCAAACAGGACAAGCTTGCATCTGTTATAGTTTTGGAGAAAAATGTGTTCATTTCATGTATGCGCGAAATGCCTTAAAAATGGCTTTAAAATGGATTTGGAGCATGGAGACGATTATCTTGGGATTGCAAGATAACCAAACAAAACTTTTAGTGGATTTCTACTTATTTTATTAAATATCATCTCCACCAAACAGGACAAGCTTGCATCTGTTATAGTTTTGGAGAAAAATGTGTTCATTTCATGTATGCGCGAAATGCCTTAAAAATGGCTTTAAAATGGATTTGGAGCATGGAGACGATTATCTCGGGATTGCAAGATAACCAAACAAAACTTTTAGTGGATTTCTACTTATTTTATTAAATATCATCTCCACCAAACAGGACAAGCTTGCATCTGTTATAGTTTTGGAGAAAAATGTGTTCATTTCATGTATGCGCGAAATGACTTAAAAATGGCTTTAAAATGGATTTGGAGCATGGAGACGATTATCTCGGGATTGCAAGATAACCAAACAAAACTTTTAGTGGATTTCTACTTATTTTATTAAATATCATCTCCACCAAACAGGACAAGCTTGCATCTGTTATAGTTTTGGAGAAAAATGTGTTCATTTCATGTATGCGCGAAATGCCTTAAAATGGCTTTAAAATGGATTTGGAGCATGGAGACGATTATCTCTGGATTGCAAGATAACCAAACAAAACTTTTAGTGGATTTCTACTTATTTTATTAAATATCATCTCCACCAAACAGGACAAGCTTGCATCTGTTATAGTTTTGGAGAAAAATGTGTTCATTTCATGTATGCGCGAAATGCCTTAAAAATGGCTTTAAAATGGATTTGGAGCATGGAGACGATTATCTCGGGATTGCAAGATAACCAAACAAAACTTTTAGTGGATTTCTACTTATTTTATTAAATATCATCTCCACCAAACAGGACAAGCTTGCATCTGTTATAGTTTTGGAGAAAAATGTGTTCATTTCATTTATGCGCGAAATGCCTTAGAAATGGGTTTTAATAGCATTTGAAGCATGGAGACGATTATCTCGAGATTGCAAGATAACCAAACAAAACTTTTAGTGGATTTCTACTTATTTTATTAAATATCATCTCCACCAAACAGGACAAGCTTGCATCTGTTATAGTTTTGGAGAAAAATGTGTTCACTTCATGTATGCGCGAAATGCCTTAAAAATGGCTTTAAAATGGATTTGGTGCATGGAGACAATTATCTCGGGATTGCAAGATAACAAAACAAAACTTTTAGTGGATTTCTACTTATTTTATTAAATATCATCTCCACCAAACAGGACAAGCTTGCATCTGTTATAGTTTTGGAGAAAAATGTGTTCATTTCATTTATGCGCGAAATGCCTTAGAAATGGGTTTTAATAGCATTTGAAGCATGGAGACGATTATCTCGAGATTGCAAGATAACCAAACAAAACTTTTAGTGGATTTCTACTTATTTTATTAAATATCATCTCCACCAAACAGGACAAGCTTGCATCTGTTATAGTTTTGGAGAAAAATGTGTTCATTTCATGTATGCGCGAAATGCCTTAAAAATGGCTTTAAAATGGATTTGGAGCATGGAGACGATTATCTCGGGATTGCAAGATAACCAAACAAAACTTTTAGTGGATTTCTACTTATTTTATTAAATATCATCTCCACCAAACAGGACAAGCTTGCATCTGTTATAGTTTTGGAGAAAAATGTGTTCATTTCATGTATGCGCGAAATGCCTTAAAAATGGCTTTAAAATGGATTTGGAGCATGGAGACGATTATCTCGAGATTGCAAGATAACCAAACAAAATTTTTAGTGGATTTCTACTTATTTTATTAAATATCATCTCCACCAAACAGGACAAGCTTGCATCTGTTATAGTTTTGGAGAAAAATGTGTTCATTTCATTTATGCGCGAAATGCCTTAAAAATGGCTTTAAAATGGATTTGGAGCATGGAGACGATTATCTCGGAATTGCAAGATAACCAAACAAAACTTTTAGTGGATTTCTACTTATTTTATGAAATATCATCTCCACCAAACAGGACAAGCTTGCATCTGTTAAAGTTTTGGAGAAAAAAATGTGTTCATTTCATGTATGCGCGAAATGCCTTAAAAATGGCTTTAAAATGGATTTGGAGCATGGAGACGATTATCTCAGGATTGCAAGATAACCAAACAAAACTTTTAGTGGATTTCTACTTATTTTATTAAATATCATCTCCACCAAACAGGACAAGCTTGCATCTGTTATAGTTTTGGAGAAAAATGTGTTCATTTCATGTATGCGCGAAATGCCTTAAAAATGGCTTTAAAATGGATTTGGAGCATAAAGACGATTATCTCAGGATTGCAAGATAACCAAACAAAACTTTTAGTGGATTTCTACTTATTTTATTAAATATCATCTCCACCAAACAGGACAAGCTTGCATCTGTTATAGTTTTGGAGAAAAATGTGTTCATTTCATTTATGCGCGAAATGCCTTAGAAATGGGTTTTAATAGCATTTGAAGCATGGAGACGATTATCTCGAGATTGCAAGATAACCAAACAAAACTTTTAGTGGATTTCTACTTATTTTATTAAATATCATCTCCACCAAACAGGACAAGCTTGCATCTGTTATAGTTTTGGAGAAAAATGTGTTCATTTCATGTATGCGCGAAATGCCTTAAAAATGGCTTTAAAATGGATTTGGAGCATGGAGACGATTATCTCGGGATTGCAAGATAACCAAACAAACCTTTTAGTGGATTTCTACTTATTTTATTAAATATCATCTCCACCAAACAGGACAAGCTTGCATCTGTTATAGTTTTGGAGAAAAATGTGTTCATTTCATGTATGCGCGAAATGCCTTAAAAATAGCTTTAAAATGGATTTGGAGCATGGAGACGATTATCTCGGGATTGCAAGATAACCAAACAAAACTTTTAGTGGATTTCTACTTATTTTATTAAATATCATCTCCACCAAACAGGACAAGCTTGCATCTGTTATAGTTTTGGAGAAAAATGTGTTCATTTCATTTATGCGCGAAATGCTTTAGAAATGGCTTTAAAATGGATTTGGAGCATGGAGATGATTATCTCGGGATTGCAAGATAACCAAACAAAACTTTTAGTGGATTTCTACTTATTTTATTAAATATCATCTCCACCAAACAGGACAAGCTTGCATCTGTTATAGTTTTGGAGAAAAATGTGTTCATTTCATTTATGCGCGAAATGCCTTAGAAATGGCTTTAAAATGGATTTGGAGCATGGAGACGATTATCTCGGGATTGCAAGATAACCAAACAAAACTTTTAGTGGATTTCTACTTATTTTATTAAATATCATCTCCACCAAACAGGACAAGCTTGCATCTGTTATAGTTTTGGAGAAAAATGTGTTCATTTCATGTATGCGCGAAATGCCTTAAAAATGGCTTTAAAATGGATTTGGAGCATGGAGACGATTATCTCGAGATTGCAAGATAACCAAACAAAATTTTTAGTGGATTTCTACTTATTTTATTAAATATCATCTCCACCAAACAGGACAAGCTTGCATCTGTTATAGTTTTGGAGAAAAATGTGTTCATTTCATTTATGCGCGAAATGCCTTAGAAATGGCTTTAAAATGGATTTGGAGCAAAGAGACGATTATCTCGGGATTGCAAGATAACCAAACAAAACTTTTAGTGGATTTCTACTTATTTTATTAAATATCATCTCCACCAAACAGGACAAGCTTGCATCTGTTATAGTTTTGGAGAAAAATGTGTTCATTTCATTTATGCGCGAAATGCCTTAGAAATGGGTTTTAATAGCATTTGAAGCATGGAGACGATTATCTCGAGATTGCAAGATAACCAAACAAAACTTTTAGTGGATTTCTACTTATTTTATTAAATATCATCTCCACCAAACAGGACAAGCTTGCATCTGTTATAGTTTTGGAGAAAAATGTGTTCATTTCATGTATGCGCGAAATGCCTTAAAAATGCATGAAATGAACACATTTTTTTCTCCAAAACTTTAACAGATGCAAGCTTGTCCTGTTTGGTGGAGATGATATTTAATAAAATAAGTAGAAATCCACTAAAAGTTTTGTTTGGTTATCTTGCAATCCCGAGATAATCGTCTCCATGCTCCAAATCCAGTTTAAAGCCATTTTTAAGGCATTTCGCGCATAAATGAAATGAACACATTTTTCTCCAAAACTATAACAGATGCAAGCTTGTCCTGTTTGGTGGAGATGATATTTAATAAAATAAGTAGAAATCCACTAAAAGTTTTGTTTGGTTATCTTGCAATCCCGAGATAATCGTCTCCATGCTCCAAATCCATTTTAAAGCCATTTTTAAGGCATTTCGCGCATACATGAAATGAACACATTTTTCTCCAAAACTATAACAGATGCAAGCTTGTCCTGTTTGGTGGAGATGATATTTAATAAAATAAGTAGAAATCCACTAAAAGTTTTGTTTGGTTATCTTGCAATCCCGAGATAATCGTCTCCATGCTCCAAATCCATTTTAAAGCCATTTTTAAGGCATTTCGCGCATACATGAAATGAACACATTTTTCTCCAAAACTATAACAGATGCAAGCTTGTCCTGTTTGGTGGAGATGATATTTAATAAAATAAGTAGAAATCCACTAAAAGTTTTGTTTGGTTATCTTGCAATCTCGAGATAATCGTCTCCATGCTTCAAATGCTATTAAAACCCATTTCTAAGGCATTTCGCGCATAAATGAAATGAACACATTTTTCTCCAAAACTATAACAGATGCAAGCTTGTCCTGTTTGGTGGAGATGATATTTAATAAAATAAGTAGAAATCCACTAAAAGTTTTGTTTTGTTATCTTGCAATCCCGAGATAATTGTCTCCATGCACCAAATCCATTTTAAAGCCATTTTTAAGGCATTTCGCGCATACATGAAGTGAACACATTTTTCTCCAAAACTATAACAGATGCAAGCTTGTCCTGTTTGGTGGAGATGATATTTAATAAAATAAGTAGAAATCCACTAAAAGTTTTGTTTGGTTATCTTGCAATCTCGAGATAATCGTCTCCATGCTTCAAATGCTATTAAAACCCATTTCTAAGGCATTTCGCGCATAAATGAAATGAACACATTTTTCTCCAAAACTATAACAGATGCAAGCTTGTCCTGTTTGGTGGAGATGATATTTAATAAAATAAGTAGAAATCCACTAAAAGTTTTGTTTGGTTATCTTGCAATCCCGAGATAATCGTCTCCATGCTCCAAATCCATTTTAAAGCCATTTTTAAGGCATTTCGCGCATACATGAAATGAACACATTTTTCTCCAAAACTATAACAGATGCAAGCTTGTCCTGTTTGGTGGAGATGATATTTAATAAAATAAGTAGAAATCCACTAAAAGTTTTGTTTGGTTATCTTGCAATCCAGAGATAATCGTCTCCATGCTCCAAATCCATTTTAAAGCCATTTTTAAGGCATTTCGCGCATACATGAAATGAACACATTTTTCTCCAAAACTATAACAGATGCAAGCTTGTCCTGTTTGGTGGAGATGATATTTAATAAAATAAGTAGAAATCCACTAAAAGTTTTGTTTGGTTATCTTGCAATCCCGAGATAATCGTCTCCATGCTCCAAATCCATTTTAAAGCCATTTTTAAGGCATTTCGCGCATACATGAAATGAACACATTTTTCTCCAAAACTATAACAGATGCAAGCTTGTCCTGTTTGGTGGAGATGATATTTAATAAAATAAGTAGAAATCCACTAAAAGTTTTGTTTGGTTATCTTGCAATCCCGAGATAATCGTCTCCATGCTCCAAATCCATTTTAAAGCCATTTTTAAGGCATTTCGCGCATACATGAAATGAACACATTTTTCTCCAAAACTATAACAGATGCAAGCTTGTCCTGTTTGGTGGAGATGATATTTAATCAAATAAGTAGAAATCCACTAAAAGTTTTGTTTGGTTATCTTGCAATCTCGAGATAATCGTCTCCATGCTTCAAATGCTATTAAAACCCATTTCTAAGGCATTTCGCGCATAAATGAAATGAACACATTTTTCTCCAAAACTATAACAGATGCAAGCTTGTCCTGTTTGGTGGAGATGATATTTAATAAAATAAGTAGAAATCCACTAAAAGTTTTGTTTTGTTATCTTGCAATCGCGAGATAATTGTCTCCATGCACCAAATCCATTTTAAAGCCATTTTTAAGGCATTTCGCGCATACATGAAGTGAAAACATTTTTCTCCAAAACTATAACAGATGCAAGCTTGTCCTGTTTGGTGGAGATGATATTTAATAAAATAAGTAGAAATCCACTAAAAGTTTTGTTTGGTTATCTTGCAATCTCGAGATAATCGTCTCCATGCTTCAAATGCTATTAAAACCCATTTCTAAGGCATTTCGCGCATAAATGAAATGAACACATTTTTCTCCAAAACTATAACAGATGCAAGCTTGTCCTGTTTGGTGGAGATGATATTTAATAAAATAAATAGAAATCCACTAAAAGTTTTGTTTGGTTATCTTGCAATCCCGAGATAATCGTCTCCATGCTCCAAATCCATTTTAAAGCCATTTCTAAGGCATTTCGCGCATAAATGAAATGAACACATTTTTCTCCACAACTATAACAGATGCAAGCTTGTCCTGTTTGGTGGAGATGATATTTAATAAAATAAGTAGAAATCCACTAAAAGTTTTGTTTGGTTATCTTGCAATCCCGAGATAATCGTCTCCATGCTCCAAATCCATTTTAAAGCCATTTTTAAGGCATTTTGCGCATACATGAAATGAACACATTTTTCTCCAAAACTATAACAGATGCAAGCTTGTCCTGTTTGGTGGAGATGATATTTAATAAAATAAGTAGAAATCCACTAAAATTTTTGTTTGGTTATCTTGCAATCCCGAGATAATCGTCTCCATGCTCCAAATCCATTTTAAAGCCATTTTTAAGGCATTTCGCGCATACATGAAATGAACACATTTTTCTCCAAAACTATAACAGATGCAAGCTTGTCCTGTTTGGTGGAGATAATATTTAATAAAATAAGTAGAAATCTACTAAAAGTTTCGTTTGTTTATATTGCCATCCTGAGATAATCGTCTCCATGCTCCAAATCCATTTTAAAGCCATTTCAAAGGCATTTTGCGCATACATGAAATGAACACATTTTTCTCCAAAACTATAACACATGCAAGCTTGTCCTGTTTGGTGGAGATGATATTTAATAAAATAAGTAGAAATCCACTAAAAGTTTTGTTTGGTTATCTTGCAATCCCGAGATAATGGTCTCCATGCTCCAAATCCATTTTAAAGCCATTTTTAAGGCATTTCGCGCATACATGAAATGAACACATTTTTCTCCAAAACTATAACAGATGCAAGCTTGTCCTGTTTGGTGGAGATGATATTTAATAAAATAAGTAGAAATCCACTAAAAGTTTTGTTTGGTTATCTTGCAATCCCGAGATAATCGTCTCCATGCTCCAAATCCATTTTAAAGCCATTTTTAAGGCATTTCGCGCATACATGAAATGAACACATTTTTCTCCAAAACTAAGATGCAAGCTTGTCCTGTTTGGTGGAGATAATATTTAATAAAATAAGTAGAAATCTACTAAAAGTTTCGTTTGTTTATATTGCCATCCTGAGATAATCGTCTCCATGCTCCAAATCCATTTTAAAGCCATTTCAAAGGCATTTTGCGCATACATGAAATGAACACATTTTTCTCCAAAACTATAACACATGCAAGCTTGTCCTGTTTGGTGGAGATGATATTTAATAAAATAAGTAGAAATCCACTAAACGTTTTGTTTGGTTATCTTGCAATCCCGAGATAATCGTCTCCATGCTCCAAATCCATTTTAAAGCCATTTTTAAGGCATTTCGCGCATACATGAAATGAACACATTTTTCTCCAAAACTATAACAGATGCAAGCTTGTCCTGTTTGGTGGAGATGATATTTAATAAAATAAGTAGAAATCCACTAAAAGTTTTGTTTGGTTATCTTGCAATCCCGAGATAATCGTCTCCATGCTCCAAATCCATTTTAAAGCCATTTTTAAGGCATTTCGCGCATACATGAAATGAACACATTTTTCTCCAAAACTATAACAGATGCAAGCTTGTCCTGTTTGGTGGAGATGATATTTAATAAAATAAGTAGAAATCCACTAAAAGTTTTGTTTGGTTATCTTGCAATCCCGAGATAATCGTCTCCATGCTCCAAATCCATTTTAAAGCCATTTTTAAGGCATTTCGCGCATACATGAAATGAACACATTTTTCTCCAAAACTATAACAGATGCAAGCTTGTCCTGTTTGGTGGAGATAATATTTAATAAAATAAGTAGATATCTACTAAAAGTTTCGTTTGTTTATATTGCCATCCTGAGATAATCGTCTCCATGCTCCAAATCCATTTTAAAGCCATTTCAAAGGCATTTTGCGCATACATGAAATGAACACATTTTTCTCCAAAACTATAACACATGCAAGCTTGTCCTGTTTGGTGGAGATGATATTTAATAAAATAAGTAGAAATCCACTAAAAGTTTTGTTTGGTTATATTGCAATCCCGAGATAATCGTCTCCATGCTCCAAATCCATTTTAAAGCCATTTTTAAGGCATTTCGCGCATACATGAAATGAACACATTTTTCTCCAAAACTATAACAGATGCAAGCTTGTCCTGTTTGGTGGAGATGATATTTAATAAAATAAGTAGAAATCCACTAAATGTTTTGTTTGGTTATCTTGCAATCCCGAGATAATCGTCTCCATGCTCCAAATCCATTTTAAAGCCATTTCAAAGGCATTTTGCGCATACATGAAATGAACACATTTTTCTCCAAAACTATAACACATGCAAGCTTGTCCTGTTTGGTGGAGATGATATTTAATAAAATAAGTAGAAATCCACTAAAAGTTTTGTTTGGTTATATTGCAATCCCGAGATAATCGTCTCCATGCTCCAAATCCATTTTAAAGCCATTTTTAAGGCATTTTGCGCATACATGAAATGAACACATTTTTCTCCAAAACTATAACAGATGCAAGCTAGTCCTGTTTGGTGGAGATGATATTTAATAAAATAAGTAGAAATCCACTAAAAGTTTTGTTTGGTTATCTTGCAATCCCGAGATAATCGTCTCCATGCTCCAAATCCATTTTAAAGCCATTTTTAAGGCATTTCGCGCATACATGAAATGAACACATTTTTCTCCAAAACTATAACAGATGCAAGCTTGTCCTGTTTGGTGGAGATAATATTTAATAAAATAAGTAGAAATCTACTAAAAGTTTCGTTTGTTTATATTGCCATCCTGAGATAATCGTCTCCATGCTCCAAATCCATTTTAAAGCCATTTCAAAGGCATTTTGCGCATACATGAAATGAACACATTTTTCTCCAAAACTATAACACATGCAAGCTTGTCCTGTTTGGTGGAGATGATATTTAATAAAATAAGTAGAAATCCACTAAAAGTTTTGTTTGGTTATCTTGCAATCCCGAGATAATCGTCTCAATGCTCCAAATCCATTTTAAAGCCATTTTTAAGGCATTTCGCGCATACATGAAATGAACACATTTTTCTCCAAAACTATAACAGATGCAAGCTTGTCCTGTTTGGTGGAGATGATATTTAATAAAATAAGTAGAAATCCACTAAAAGTTTTGTTTGGTTATCCTGCAATCCCGAGATAATCGTCTCCATGCTCCATATCCATTTTAAAGCCATTTTTAAGGCATTTCGCGCATACATGAAATGAACACATTTTTCTCCAAAACTATAACAGATGCAAGCTTGTCCTGTTTGGTGGAGATAATATTTAATAAAATAAGTAGAAATCTACTAAAAGTTTCGTTTGTTTATATTGCCATCCTGAGATAATCGTCTCCATGCTCCAAATCCATTTTAAAGCCATTTCAAAGGCATTTTGCGCATACATGAAATGAACACATTTTTCTCCAAAACTATAACACATGCAAGCTTGTCCTGTTTGGTGGAGATGATATTTAATAAAATAAGTAGAAATCCACTAAAAGTTTTGTTTGGTTATCTTGCAATCCCGAGATAATCGTCTCCATGCTCCAAATCCATTTTAAAGCCATTTTTAAGGCATTTCGCGCATACATGAAATGAACACATTTTTCTCCAAAACTATAACAGATGCAAGCTTGTCCTGTTTGGTGGAGATGATATTTAATAAAATAAGTAGAAATCCACTAAAAGTTTTGTTTGGTTATCTTGCAATCCCGAGATAATCGTCTCCATGCTCCAAATCCATTTTAAAGCCATTTTTAAGGCATTTCGCACATACATGAAATGAACACATTTTTCTCCAAAACTATAACAGATGCAAGCTTGTCCTGTTTGGTGGAGATTATATTTAATAAAATAAGTAGAAATCCACTAAAAGTTTTGTTTGGTTATCTTGCAATCCCGAGATAATCGTCTCCATGCTCCAAATCCATTTTAAAGCCATTTCAAAGGCATTTTGCGCATACATGAAATGAACACATTTTTCTCCAAAACTATAACACATGCAAGCTTGTCCTGTTTGGTGGAGATGATATTTAATAAAATAAGTAGAAATCCACTAAAAGTTTTGTTTGGTTATCTTGCAATCCCGAGATAATCGTCTCCATGCTCCAAATCCATTTTAAAGCCATTTTTAAGGCATTTCGCGCATACATGAAATGAACACATTTTTCTCCAAAACTATAACAGATGCAAGCTTGTCCTGTTTGGTGGAGATGATATTTAATAAAATAAGTAAAAATCCACTAAAAGTTTTGTTTGGTTATCTTGCAATCCCGAGATAATCGTCTCCATGCTCCAAATCCATTTTAAAGCCATTTTTAAGGCATTTCGCGCATACATGAAATGAACACATTTTTCTCCAAAACTATAACAGATGCAAGCTTGTCCTGTTTGGTGGAGATGATATTTAATAAAATAAGTAGAAATCCACTAAAAGTTTTGTTTGGTTATCTTGCAATCCCGAGATAATCGTCTCCATGCTCCAAATCCATTTTAAAGCCATTTTTAAGGCATTTCGCGCATACATGAAATGAACACATTTTTCTCCAAAACTATAACAGATGCAAGCTTGTCCTGTTTGGTGGAGATGATATTTAATAAAATAAGTAGAAATCCACTAAAAGTTTTGTTTGGTTATCTTGCAATCCCGAGATAATCGTCTCCATGCTCCAAATCCATTTTAAAGCCATTTTTAAGGCATTTCGCGCATAAATGAAATGAACACATTTTTCTCCAAAACTATAACAGATGCAAGCTTGTCCTGTTTGGTGGAGATGATATTTAATAAAATAAGTAGAAATCCACTAAAAGTTTTGTTTGGTTATCTTGCAATCCCGAGATAATCGTCTCCATGCTCCAAATCCATTTTAAAGCCATTTTTAAGGCATTTCGCGCATACATGAAATGAACACATTTTTCTCCAAAACTATAACTGATGCAAGCTTGTCCTGTTTGGTGGAGATGATATTTAATAAAATAAGTAGAAATCCACTAAAAGTTTTGTTTGGTTATCTTGCAATCCCGAGATAATCGTCTCCATGCTCCAAATCCATTTTAAAGCCATTTTTAAGGCATTTCGCGCATACATGAAATGAACACATTTTTCTCCAAAACTATAACAGATGCAAGCTTGTCCTGTTTGGTGGAGATAATATTTAATAAAATAAGTAGAAATCTACTAAAAGTTTCGTTTGTTTATATTGCCATCCTGAGATAATCGTCTCCATGCTCCAAATCCATTTTAAAGCCATTTCAAAGGCATTTTGCGCATACATGAAATGAACACATTTTTCTCCAAAACTATAACACATGCAAGCTTGTCCTGTTTGGTGGAGATGATATTTAATAAAATAAGTAGAAAACCACTAAAAGTTTTGTTTGGTTATCTTGCAATCCCGAGATAATCGTCTCCATGCTCCAAATCCATTTTAAAGCCATTTTTAAGGCATTTCGCGCATACATGAAATGAACACATTTTTCTCCAAAACTATAACAGATGCAAGCTTGTCCTGTTTGGTGGAGATGATATTTAATAAAATAAGTAGAAATCCACTAAAAGTTTTGTTTGGTTATCTTGCAATCCCGAGATAATCGTCTCCATGCTCCAAATCCATTTTAAAGCCATTTCAAAGGCATTTTGCGCATACATGAAATGAACACATTTTTCTCCAAAACTATAACACATGCAAGCTTGTCCTGTTTGGTGGAGATGATATTTAATAAAATAAGTAGAAATCCACTAAAAGTTTTGTTTGGTTATCTTGCAATCCCGAGATAATCGTCTCCATGCTCCAAATCCATTTTAAAGCCATTTTTAAGGCATTTCGCGCATACATGAAATGAACACATTTTTCTCCAAAACTATAACAGATGCAAGCTTGTCCTGTTTGGTGGAGATGATATTTAATAAAATAAGTAGAAATCCACTAAAAGTTTTGTTTGGTTATCTTGCAATCCCGAGATAATCGTCTCCATGCTCCAAATCCATTTTAAAGCCATTTTTAAGGCATTTCGCGCATACATGAAATGAACACATTTTTCTCCAAAACTATAACAGATGCAAGCTTGTCCTGTTTGGTGGAGATGATATTTAATAAAATAAGTAGAAATCCACTAAAAGTTTTGTTTGGTTATCTTGCAATCCCGAGATAATCGTCTCCATGCTCCAAATCCATTTTAAAGCCATTTTTAAGGCATTTCGCGCATACATGAAATGAACACATTTTTCTCCAAAACTATAACAGATGCAAGCTTGTCCTGTTTGGTGGAGATGATATTTAATAAAATAAGTAGAAATCCACTAAAAGTTTTGTTTGGTTATATTGCAATCCCGAGATAATCGTCTTCATGCTCCAAATCCATTTTAAAGCCATTTTTAAGGCATTTCGCGCATACATGAAATGAACACATTTTTCTCCAAAACTATAACAGATGCAAGCTTGTCCTGTTTGGTGGAGATGATATTTAATAAAATAAGTAGAAATCCACTAAAAGTTTTGTTTGGTTATCTTGCAATCCCGAGATAATCGTCTCCATGCTCCAAATCCATTTTAAAGCCATTTTTAAGGCATTTCGCGCATACATGAAATGAACACATTTTTCTCCAAAACTATAACAGATGCAAGCTTGTCCTGTTTGGTGGAGATAATATTTAATAAAATAAGTAGAAATCTACTAAAAGTTTCGTTTGTTTATATTGCCATCCTGAGATAATCGTCTCCATGCTCCAAATCCATTTTAAAGCCATTTCAAAGGCATTTTGCGCATACATGAAATGAACACATTTTTCTCCAAAACTATAACACATGCAAGCTTGTCCTGTTTGGTGGAGATGATGTTTAATAAAATAAGTAGAAATCCACTAAAAGTTTTGTTTGGTTATCTTGCAATCCCGAGATAATCGTCTCCATGCTCCAAATCCATTTTAAAGCCATTTTTAAGGCATTTCGCGCATACATGAAATGAACACATTTTTCTCCAAAACTATAACAGATGCAAGCTTGTCCTGTTTGGTGGAGATGATATTTAATAAAATAAGTAGAAATCCACTAAAAGTTTTGTTTGGTTATCTTGCAATCCCGAGATAATCGTCTCCATGCTCCAAATCCATTTTAAAGCCATTTCAAAGGCATTTTGCGCATACATGAAATGAACACATTTTTCTCCAAAACTATAACACATGCAAGCTTGTCCTGTTTGGTGGAGATGATATTTAATAAAATAAGTAGAAATCCACTAAAAGTTTTGTTTGGTTATCTTGCAATCCCGAGATAATCGTCTCCATGCTCCAAATCCATTTTAAAGCCATTTTTAAGGCATTTCGCGCATACATGAAATGAACACATTTTTCTCCAAAACTATAACAGATGCAAGCGTGTCCTGTTTGGTGGAGATGATATTTAATAAAATAAGTAGAAATCCACTAAAAGTTTTGTTTGGTTATCTTGCAATCCCGAGATAATCGTCTCCATGCTCCAAATCCATTTTAAAGCCATTTTTAAGGCATTTCGCGCATACATGAAATTAACACATTTTTCTCCAAAACTATAACAGATGCAAGCTTGTCCTGTTTGGTGGAGATGATATTTAATAAAATAAGTAGAAATCCACTAAAAGTTTTGTTTGGTTATCTTGCAATCCCGAGATAATCGTCTCCATGCTCCAAATCCATTTTAAAGCCATTTTTAAGGCATTTCGCGCATACATGAAATGAACACATTTTTCTCCAAAACTATAACAGATGCAAGCTTGTCCTGTTTGGTGGAGATGATATTTAATAAAATAAGTAGAAATCCACTAAAAGTTTTGTTTGGTTATCTTGCAATCCCGAGATAATCGTCTCCATGCTCCAAATCCATTTTAAAGCCATTTTTAAGGCATTTCGCGCATACATGAAATGAACACATTTTTCTCCAAAACTATAACAGATGCAAGCTTGTCCTGTTTGGTGGAGATGATATTTAATAAAATAAGTAGAAATCCACTAAAAGTTTTGTTTGGTTATCTTGCAATCCCGAGATAATCGTCTCCATGCTCCAAATCCATTTTAAAGCCATTTTTAAGCCATTTCGCGCATACATGAAATGAACACATTTTTCTCCAAAACTATAACAGATGCAAGCTTGTCCTGTTTGGTGGAGATGATATTTAATAAAATAAGTAGAAATCCACTAAAAGTTTTGTTTGGTTATCTTGCAATCCCGAGATAATCGTCTCCATGCTCCAAATCCATTTTAAAGCCATTTTTAAGGCATTTCGCGCATACATGAAATGAACACATTTTTCTCCAAAACTATAACAGATGCAAGCTTGTCCTGTTTGGTGGAGATCATATTTAATAAAATAAGTAGAAATCTACTAAAAGTTTCGTTTGTTTATATTGCCATCCTGAGATAATCGTCTCCATGCTCCAAATCCATTTTAAAGCCATTTCAAAGGCATTTTGCGCATACATGAAATGAACACATTTTTCTCCAAAACTATAACACATGCAAGCTTGTCCTGTTTGGTGGAGATGATATTTAATAAAATAAGTAGAAAACCACTAAAAGTTTTGTTTGGTTATCTTGCAATCCCGAGATAATCGTCTCCATGCTCCAAATCCATTTTAAAGCCATTTTTAAGGCATTTCGCGCATACATGAAATGAGCACATTTTTCTCCAAAACTATAACAGATGCAAGCTTGTCCTGTTTGGTGGAGATGATATTTAATAAAATAAGTAGAAATCCACTAAAAGTTTTGTTTGGTTATCTTGCAATCCCGAGATAATCGTCTCCATGCTCCAAATCCATTTTAAAGCCATTTCAAAGGCATTTTGCGCATACATGAAATGAACACATTTTTCTCCAAAACTATAACACATGCAAGCTTGTCCTGTTTGGTGGAGATGATATTTAATAAAATAAGTAGAAATCCACTAAAAGTTTTGTTTGGTTATCTTGCAATCCCGAGATAATCGTCTCCATGCTCCAAATCCATTTTAAAGCCATTTTTAAGGCATTTCGCGCATACATGAAATGAACACATTTTTCTCCAAAACTATAACAGATGCAAGCTTGTCCTGTTTGGTGGAGATGATATTTAATAAAATAAGTAGAAATCCACTAAAAGTTTTGTTTGGTTATCTTGCAATCCCGAGATAATCGTCTCCATGCTCCAAATCCATTTTAAAGCCATTTTTAAGGCATTTCGCGCATACATGAAATGAACACATTTTTCTCCAAAACTATAACAGATGCAAGCTTGTCCTGTTTGGTGGAGATGATATTTAATAAAATAAGTAGAAATCCACTAAAAGTTTTGTTTGGTTATCTTGCAATCCCGAGATAATCGTCTCCATGCTCCAAATCCATTTTAAAGCCATTTTTAAGGCATTTCGCGCATACATGAAATGAACACATTTTTCTCCAAAACTATAACAGATGCAAGCTTGTCCTGTTTGGTGGAGATGATATTTAATAAAATAAGTAGAAATCCACTAAAAGTTTTGTTTGGTTATATTGCAATCCCGAGATAATCGTCTCCATGCTCCAAATCCATTTTAAAGCCATTTTTAAGGCATTTCGCGCATACATGAAATGAACACATTTTTCTCCAAAACTATAACAGATGCAAGCTTGTCCTGTTTGGTGGAGATGATATTTAATAAAATAAGTAGAAATCCACTAAAAGTTTTGTTTGGTTATCTTGCAATCCCGAGATAATCGTCTCCATGCTCCAAATCCATTTTAAAGCCATTTTTAAGGCATTTCGCGCATACATGAAATGAACACATTTTTCTCCAAAACTATAACAGATGCAAGCTTGTCCTGTTTGGTGGAGATAATATTTAATAAAATAAGTAGAAATCTACTAAAAGTTTCGTTTGTTTATATTGCCATCCTGAGATAATCGTCTCCATGCTCCAAATCCATTTTAAAGCCATTTCAAAGGCATTTTGCGCATACATGAAATGAACACATTTTTCTCCAAAACTATAACACATGCAAGCTTGTCCTGTTTGGTGGAGATGATATTTAATAAAATAAGTTGAAATCCACTAAAAGTTTTGTTTGGTTATCTTGCAATCCCGAGATAATCGTCTCCATGCTCCAAATCCATTTTAAAGCCATTTTTAAGGCATTTCGCGCATACATGAAATGAACACATTTTTCTCCAAAACTATAACAGATGCAAGCTTGTCCTGTTTGGTGGAGATGATATTTAATAAAATAAGTAGAAATCCACTAAAAGTTTTGTTTGGTTATCTTGCAATCCCGAGATAATCGTCTCCATGCTCCAAATCCATTTTAAAGCCATTTTTAAGGCATTTCGCGCATACATGAAATGAACACATTTTTCTCCAAAACTATAACAGATGCAAGCTTGTCCTGTTTGGTGGAGATAATATTTAATAAAATAAGTAGAAATCTACTAAAAGTTTCGTTTGTTTATATTGCCATCCTGAGATAATCGTCTCCATGCTCCAAATCCATTTTAAAGCCATTTCAAAGGCATTTTGCGCATACATGAAATGAACACATTTTTCTCCAAAACTATAACACATGCAAGCTTGTCCTGTTTGGTGGAGATGATATTTAATAAAATAAGTAGAAATCCACTAAAAGTTTTGTTTGGTTATCTTGCAATCCCGAGATAATCGTCTCCATGCTCCAAATCCATTTTAAAGCCATTTTTAAGGCATTTCGCGCATACATGAAATGAACACATTTTTCTCCAAAACTATAACAGATGCAAGCTTGTCCTGTTTGGTGGAGATGATATTTAATAAAATAAGTAGAAATCCACTAAAAGTTTTGTTTGGTTATCTTGCAATCCCGAGATAATCGTCTCCATGCTCCAAATCCATTTTAAAGCCATTTTTAAGGCATTTCGCGCATACATGAAATGAACACATTTTTCTCCAAAACTATAACAGATGCAAGCTTGTCCTGTTTGGTGGAGATGATATTTAATAAAATAAGTAGAAATCCATCAAAAGTTTTGTTTGGTTATCTTGCAATCCCGAGATAATCGTCTCCATGCTCCAAATCCATTTTAAAGCCATTTTTAAGGCATTTCGCGCATACATGAAATGAACACATTTTTCTCCAAAACTATAACAGATGCAAGCTTGTCCTGTTTGGTGGAGATGATATTTAATAAAATAAGTAGAAATCCACTAAAAGTTTTGTTTGGTTATCTTGCAATCCCGAGATAATCGTCTCCATGCTCCAAATCCATTTTAAAGCCATTTCAAAGGCATTTTGCGCATACATGAAATGAACACATTTTTCTCCAAAACTATAACACATGCAAGCTTGTCCTGTTTGGTGGAGATGATATTTAATAAAATAAGTAGAAATCCACTAAAAGTTTTGTTTGGTTATCTTGCAATCCCGAGATAATCGTCTCCATGCTCCAAATCCATTTTAAAGCCATTTTTAAGGCATTTCGCGCATACATGAAATGAACACATTTTTCTCCAAAACTATAACAGATGCAAGCTTGTCCTGTTTGGTGGAGATGATATTTAATAAAATAAGTAGAAATCTACTAAAAGTTTCGTTTGTTTATATTGCCATCCTGAGATAATCGTCTCCATGCTCCAAATCCATTTTAAAGCCATTTCAAAGGCATTTTGCGCATACATGAAATGAACACATTTTTCTCCAAAACTATAACACATGCAAGCTTGTCCTGTTTGGTGGAGATGATATTTAATAAAATAAGTAGAAATCCACTAAAAGTTTTGTTTGGTTATCTTGCAATCCCGAGATAATCGTCTCCATGCTCCAAATCCATTTTAAAGCCATTTTTAAGGCATTTCGCGCATACATGAAATGAACACATTTTTCTCCAAAACTATAACAGATGCAAGCTTGTCCTGTTTGGTGGAGATGATATTTAATAAAATAAGTAGAAATCTACTAAAAGTTTCGTTTGTTTATATTGCCATCCTGAGATAATCGTCTCCATGCTCCAAATCCATTTTAAAGCCATTTCAAAGGCATTTTGCGCATACATGAAATGAACACATTTTTCTCCAAAACTATAACACATGCAAGCTTGTCCTGTTTGGTGGAGATGATATTTAATAAAATAAGTAGAAATCCACTAAAAGTTTTGTTTGGTTATCTTGCAATCCCGAGATAATCGTCTCCATGCTCCAAATCCATTTTAAAGCCATTTTTAAGGCATTTCGCGCATACATGAAATGAACACATTTTTCTCCAAAACTATAACAGATGCAAGCTTGTCCTGTTTGGTGGAGATGATATTTAATAAAATAAGTAGAAATCCACTAAAAGTTTTGTTTGGTTATCTTGCAATCCCGAGATAATCGTCTCCATGCTCCAAATCCATTTTAAAGCCATTTTTAAGGCATTTCGCGCATACATGAAATGAACACATTTTTCTCCAAAACTATAACAGATGCAAGCTTGTCCTGTTTGGTGGAGATGATATTTAATAAAATAAGTAGAAATCCACTAAAAGTTTTGTTTGGTTATCTTGCAATCCCGAGATAATCGTCTCCATGCTCCAAATCCATTTTAAAGCCATTTCAAAGGCATTTTGCGCATACATGAAATGAACACATTTTTCTCCAAAACTATAACACATGCAAGCTTGTCCTGTTTGGTGGAGATGATATTTAATAAAATAAGTAGAAATCCACTAAAAGTTTTGTTTGGTTATCTTGCAATCCCGAGATAATCGTCTCCATGCTCCAAATCCATTTTAAAGCCATTTTTAAGGCATT
Source organism: Anomaloglossus baeobatrachus (assembly GCF_048569485.1). Lineage (NCBI taxonomy): Eukaryota > Metazoa > Chordata > Amphibia > Anura > Aromobatidae > Anomaloglossus > Anomaloglossus baeobatrachus. Next base: position 43,479 of record NW_027442437.1, on the reverse strand, counting down.
TCGCGCATACATGAAATGAACACATTTTTCTCCAAAACTATAACAGATGCAAGCTTGTCCTGTTTGGTGGAGATGATATTTAATAAAATAAGTAGAAATCCACTAAAAGTTTTGTTTGGTTATCTTGCAATCCCGAGATAATCGTCTCCATGCTCCAAATCCATTTTAAAGCCATTTTTAAGGCATTTCGCGCATACATGAAATGAACACATTTTTCTCCAAAACTATAACAGATGCAAGCTTGTCCTGTTTGGTGGAGATGATATTTAATAAAATAAGTAGAAATTAACTAAAAGTTTTGTTTGGTTATCTTGCAATCCCGAGATAATCGTCTCCATGCTCCAAATCCATTTTAAAGCCATTTTTAAGGCATTTCGCGCATACATGAAATGAACACATTTTTCTCCAAAACTATAACAGATGCAAGCTTGTCCTGTTTGGTGGAGATAATATTTAATAAAATAAGTAGAAATCTACTAAAAGTTTCGTTTGTTTATATTGCCATCCTGAGATAATCGTCTCCATGCTCCAAATCCATTTTAAAGCCATTTCAAAGGCATTTTGCGCATACATGAAATGAACACATTTTTCTCCAAAACTATAACACATGCAAGCTTGTCCTGTTTGGTGGAGATGATATTTAATAAAATAAGTAGAAATCTACTAAAAGTTTCGTTTGTTTATATTGCCATCCTGAGATAATCGTCTCCATGCTCCAAATCCATTTTAAAGCCATTTCAAAGGCATTTTGCGCATACATGAAATGAACACATTTTTCTCCAAAACTATAACACATGCAAGCTTGTCCTGTTTGGTGGAGATGATATTTAATAAAATAAGTAGAAATCCACTAAAAGTTTTGTTTGGTTATCTTGCAATCCCGAGATAATCGTCTCCATGCTCCAAATCCATTTTAAAGCCATTTTTAAGGCATTTCGCGCATACATGAAATGAACACATTTTTCTCCAAAACTATAACTGATGCAAGCTTGTCCTGTTTGGTGGAGATGATATTTAATAAAATAAGTAGAAATCCACTAAAAGTTTTGTTTGGTTATCTTGCAATCCCGAGATAATCGTCTCCATGCTCCAAATCCATTTTAAAGCCATTTTTAAGGCATTTCGCGCATACATGAAATGAACACATTTTTCTCCAAAACTATAACAGATGCAAGCTTGTCCTGTTTGGTGGAGATGATATTTAATAAAATAAGTAGAAATCCACTAAAAGTTTTGTTTGGTTATCTTGCAATCCCGAGATAATCGTCTCCATGCTCCAAATCCATTTTAAAGCCATTTTTAAGGCATTTCGCGCATACATGAAATGAACACATTTTTCTCCAAAACTATAACAGATGCAAGCTTGTCCTGTTTGGTGGAGATGATATTTAATAAAATAAGTAGAAATCCACTAAAAGTTTTGTTTGGTTATCTTGCAATCCCGAGATAATCGTCTCCATGCTCCAAATCCATTTTAAAGCCATTTCAAAGGCATTTTGCGCATACATGAAATGAACACATTTTTCTCCAAAACTATAACACATGCAAGCTTGTCCTGTTTGGTGGAGATGATATTTAATAAAATAAGTAGAAATCCACTAAAAGTTTTGTTTGGTTATCTTGCAATCCCGAGATAATCGTCTCCATGCTCCAAATCCATTTTAAAGCCATTTTTAAGGCATTTCGCGCATACATGAAATGAACACATTTTTCTCCAAAACTATAACAGATGCAAGCTTGTCCTGTTTGGTGGAGATGATATTTAATAAAATAAGTAGAAATCCACTAAAAGTTTTGTTTGGTTATCTTGCAATCCCGAGATAATCGTCTCCATGCTCCAAATCCATTTTAAAGCCATTTTTAAGGCATTTCGCGCATACATGAAATGAACACATTTTTCTCCAAAACTATAACAGATGCAAGCTTGTCCTGTTTGGTGGAGATGATATTTAATAAAATAAGTAGAAATCCACTAAAAGTTTTGTTTGGTTATCTTGCAATCCCGAGATAATCGTCTCCATGCTCCAAATCCATTTTAAAGCCATTTTTAAGGCATTTCGCGCATACATGAAATGAACACATTTTTCTCCAAAACTGTAACAGATGCAAGCTTGTCCTGTTTGGTGGAGATGATATTTAATAAAATAAGTAGAAATCCACTAAAAGTTTTGTTTGGTTATCTTGCAATCCCGAGATAATTGTCTCCATGCTCCAAATCCATTTTAAAGCCATTTTTAAGGCATTTCGCGCATACATGAAATGAACACATTTTTCTCCAAAACTATAACAGATGCAAGCTTGTCCTGTTTGGTGGAGATGATATTTAATAAAATAAGTAGAAATCCACTAAAAGTTTTGTTTGGTTATCTTGCAATCCCGAGATAATCGTCTCCATGCTCCAAATCCATTTTAAAGCCATTTTTAAGGCATTTCGCGCATACATGAAATGAACACATTTTTCTAAAAAACTATAACAGATGCAAGCTTGTCCTGTTTGGTGGAGATGATATTTAATAAAATAAGTAGAAATCCACTAAAAGTTTTGTTTGGTTATCTTGCAATCCCGAGATAATCGTCTCCATGCTCCAAATCCATTTTAAAGCCATTTTTAAGGCATTTCGCGCATACATGAAATGAACACATTTTTCTCCAAAACTATAACAGATGCAAGCTTGTCCTGTTTGGTGGAGATGATATTTAATAAAATAAGTAGAAATCCACTAAAAGTTTTGTTTGGTTATCTTGCAATCCCGAGATAATCGTCTCCATGCTCCAAATCCATTTTAAAGCCATTTTTAAGGCATTTCGCGCATACATAAAATGAACACATTTTTCTCCAAAACTATAACAGATGCAAGCTTGTCCTGTTTGGTGGAGATGATATTTAATAAAATAAGTAGAAATTAACTAAAAGTTTTGTTTGGTTATCTTGCAATCCCGAGATAATCGTCTCCATGCTCCAAATCCATTTTAAAGCCATTTTTAAGGCATTTCGCGCATACATGAAATGAACACATTTTTCTCCAAAACTATAACAGATGCAAGCTTGTCCTGTTTGGTGGAGATAATATTTAATAAAATAAGTAGAAATCTACTAAAAGTTTCGTTTGTTTATATTGCCATCCTGAGATAATCGTCTCCATGCTCCAAATCCATTTTAAAGCCATTTCAAAGGCATTTTGCGCATACATGAAATGAACACATTTTTCTCCAAAACTATAACACATGCAAGCTTGTCCTGTTTGGTGGAGATGATATTTAATAAAATAAGTAGAAATCTACTAAAAGTTTCGTTTGTTTATATTGCCATCCTGAGATAATCGTCTCCATGCTCCAAATCCATTTTAAAGCCATTTCAAAGGCATTTTGCGCATACATGAAATGAACACATTTTTCTCCAAAACTATAACACATGCAAGCTTGTCCTGTTTGGTGGAGATGATATTTAATAAAATAAGTAGAAATCCACTAAAAGTTTTGTTTGGTTATCTTGCAATCCCGAGATAATCGTCTCCATGCTCCAAATCCATTTTAAAGCCATTTTTAAGGCATTTCGCGCATACATGAAATGAACACATTTTTCTCCAAAACTATAACAGATGCAAGCTTGTCCTGTTTGGTGGAGATGATATTTAATAAAATAAGTAGAAATCCACTAAAAGTTTTGTTTGGTTATCTTGCAATCCCGAGATAATCGTCTCCATGCTCCAAATCCATTTTAAAGCCATTTTTAAGGCATTTCGCGCATACATGAAATGAACACATTTTTCTCCAAAACTATAACAGATGCAAGCTTGTCCTGTTTGGTGGAGATGATATTTAATAAAATAAGTAGAAATCCACTAAAAGTTTTGTTTGGTTATCTTGCAATCCCGAGATAATCGTCTCCATGCTCCAAATCCATTTTAAAGCCATTTTTAAGGCATTTCGCGCATACATGAAATGAACACATTTTTCTCCAAAACTATAACAGATGCAAGCTTGTCCTGTTTGGTGGAGATGATATTTAATAAAATAAGTAGAAATCCACTAAAAGTTTTGTTTGGTTATCTTGCAATCCCGAGATAATCGTCTCCATGCTCCAAATCCATTTTAAAGCCATTTCAAAGGCATTTTGCGCATACATGAAATGAACACATTTTTCTCCAAAACTATAACACATGCAAGCTTGTCCTGTTTGGTGGAGATGATATTTAATAAAATAAGTAGAAATCCACTAAAAGTTTTGTTTGGTTATCTTGCAATCCCGAGATAATCGTCTCCATGCTCCAAATCCATTTTAAAGCCATTTTTAAGGCATTTCGCGCATACATGAAATGAACACATTTTTCTCCAAAACTATAACAGATGCAAGCTTGTCCTGTTTGGTGGAGATGATATTTAATAAAATAAGTAGAAATCCACTAAAAGTTTTGTTTGGTTATCTTGCAATCCCGAGATAATCGTCTCCATGCTCCAAATCCATTTTAAAGCCATTTTTAAGGCATTTCGCGCATACATGAAATGAACACATTTTTCTCCAAAACTATAACAGATGCAAGCTTGTCCTGTTTGGTGGAGATGATATTTAATAAAATAAGTAGAAATCCACTAAAAGTTTTGTTTGGTTATCTTGCAATCCCGAGATAATCGTCTCCATGCTCCAAATCCATTTTAAAGCCATTTTTAAGGCATTTCGCGCATACATGAAATGAACACATTTTTCTTCAAAACTATAACAGATGCAAGCTTGTCCTGTTTGGTGGAGATGATATTTAATAAAATAAGTAGAAATCCACTAAAAGTTTTGTTTGGTTATCTTGCAATCCCGAGATAATCGTCTCCATGCTCCAAATCCATTTTAAAGCCATTTTTAAGGCATTTCGCGCATACATGAAATGAACACATTTTTCTCCAAAACTATAACAGATGCAAGCTTGTCCTGTTTGGTGGAGATGATATTTAATAAAATAAGTAGAAATCCACTAAAAGTTTTGTTTGGTTATCTTGCAATCCCGAGATAATCGTCTCCATGCTCCAAATCCATTTTAAAGCCATTTTTAAGGCATTTCGCGCATACATGAAATGAACACATTTTTCTCCAAAACTATAACAGATGCAAGCTTGTCCTGTTTGGTGGAGATGATATTTAATAAAATAAGTAGAAATCCACTAAAAGTTTTGTTTGGTTATCTTGCAATCCCGAGATAATCGTCTCCATGCTCCAAATCCATTTTAAAGCCATTTTTAAGGCATTTCGCGCATACATGAAATGAACACATTTTTCTCCAAAACTATAACAGATGCAAGCTTGTCCTGTTTGGTGGAGATGATATTTAATAAAATAAGTAGAAATTAACTAAAAGTTTTGTTTGGTTATCTTGCAATCCCGAGATAATCGTCTCCATGCTCCAAATCCATTTTAAAGCCATTTTTAAGGCATTTCGCGCATACATGAAATGAACACATTTTTCTCCAAAACTATAACAGATGCAAGCTTGTCCTGTTTGGTGGAGATAATATTTAATAAAATAAGTAGAAATCTACTAAAAGTTTCGTTTGTTTATATTGCCATCCTGAGATAATCGTCTCCATGCTCCAAATCCATTTTAAAGCCATTTCAAAGGCATTTTGCGCATACATGAAATGAACACATTTTTCTCCAAAACTATAACACATGCAAGCTTGTCCTGTTTGGTGGAGATGATATTTAATAAAATAAGTAGAAATCCACTAAAAGTTTTGTTTGGTTATCTTGCAATCCCGAGATAATCGTCTCCATGCTCCAAATCCATTTTAAAGCCATTTTTAAGGCATTTCGCGCATACATGAAATGAACACATTTTTCTCCAAAACTATAACAGATGCAAGCTTGTCCTGTTTGGTGGAGATAATATTTAATAAAATAAGTAGAAATCTACTAAAAGTTTCGTTTGTTTATATTGCCATCCTGAGATAATCGTCCCCATGCTCCAAATCCATTTTAAAGCCATTTCAAAGGCATTTTGCGCATACATGAAATGAACACATTTTTCTCCAAAACTATAACACATGCAAGCTTGTCCTGTTTGGTGGAGATGATATTTAATAAAATAAGTAGAAATCCACTAAAAGTTTTGTTTGGTTATCTTGCAATCCCGAGATAATCGTCTCCATGCTCCAAATCCATTTTAAAGCCATTTTTAAGGCATTTCGCGCATACATGAAATGAACACATTTTTCTCCAAAACTATAACAGATGCAAGCTTGTCCTGTTTGGTGGAGATAATATTTAATAAAATAAGTAGAAATCTACTAAAAGTTTCGTTTGTTTATATTGCCATCCTGAGATAATCGTCTCCATGCTCCAAATCCATTTTAAAGCCATTTCAAAGGCATTTTGCGCATACATGAAATGAACACATTTTTCTCCAAAACTATAACACATGCAAGCTTGTCCTGTTTGGTGGAGATGATATTTAATAAAATAAGTAGAAATCCACTAAAAGTTTTGTTTGGTTATCTTGCAATCCCGAGATAATCGTCTCCATGCTCCAAATCCATTTTAAAGCCATTTTTAAGGCATTTCGCGCATACATGAAATGAACACATTTTTCTCCAAAACTATAACAGATGCAAGCTTGTCCTGTTTGGTGGAGATGATATTTAATAAAATAAGTAGAAATCCACTAAAAGTTTTGTTTGGTTATCTTGCAATCCCGAGATAATCGTCTCCATGCTCCAAATCCATTTTAAAGCCATTTTTAAGGCATTTCGCGCATACATGAAATGAACACATTTTTCTCCAAAACTATAACAGATGCAAGCTTGTCCTGTTTGGTGGAGATAATATTTAATAAAATAAGTAGAAATCTACTAAAAGTTTCGTTTGTTTATATTGCCATCCTGAGATAATCGTCTCCATGCTCCAAATCCATTTTAAAGCCATTTCAAAGGCATTTTGCGCATACATGAAATGAACACATTTTTCTCCAAAACTATAACACATGCAAGCTTGTCCTGTTTGGTGGAGATGATATTTAATAAAATAAGTTGAAATCCACTAAAAGTTTTGTTTGGTTATCTTGCAATCCCGAGATAATCGTCTCCATGCTCCAAATCCATTTTAAAGCCATTTTTAAGGCATTTCGCGCATACATGAAATGAACACATTTTTCTCCAAAACTATAACAGATGCAAGCTTGTCCTGTTTGGTGGAGATGATATTTAATAAAATAAGTAGAAATCCACTAAAAGTTTTGTTTGGTTATCTTGCAATCCCGAGATAATCGTCTCCATGCTCCAAATCCATTTTAAAGCCATTTTTAAGGCATTTCGCGCATACATGAAATGAACACATTTTTCTCCAAAACTATAACAGATGCAAGCTTGTCCTGTTTGGTGGAGATAATATTTAATAAAATAAGTAGAAATCTACTAAAAGTTTCGTTTGTTTATATTGCCATCCTGAGATAATCGTCTCCATGCTCCAAATCCATTTTAAAGCCATTTCAAAGGCATTTTGCGCATACATGAAATGAACACATTTTTCTCCAAAACTATAACACATGCAAGCTTGTCCTGTTTGGTGGAGATGATATTTAATAAAATAAGTAGAAATCCACTAAAAGTTTTGTTTGGTTATCTTGCAATCCCGAGATAATCGTCTCCATGCTCCAAATCCATTTTAAAGCCATTTTTAAGGCATTTAGCGCATACATGAAATGAACACATTTTTCTCCAAAACTATAACAGATGCAAGCTTGTCCTGTTTGGTGGAGATGATATTTAATAAAATAAGTAGAAATCCACTAAAAGTTTTGTTTGGTTATCTTGCAATCCCGAGATAATCGTCTCCATGCTCCAAATCCATTTTAAAGCCATTTTTAAGGCATTTCGCGCATACATGAAATGAACACATTTTTCTCCAAAACTATAACAGATGCAAGCTTGTCCTGTTTGGTGGAGATGATATTTAATAAAATAAGTAGAAATCCACTAAAAGTTTTGTTTGGTTATCTTGCAATCCCGAGATAATCGTCTCCATGCTCCAAATCCATTTTAAAGCCATTTTTAAGGCATTTCGCGCATACATGAAATGAACACATTTTTCTCCAAAACTATAACAGATGCAAGCTTGTCCTGTTTGGTGGAGATGATATTTAATAAAATAAGTAGAAATCCACTAAAAGTTTTGTTTGGTTATCTTGCAATCCCGAGATAATCGTCTCCATGCTCCAAATCCATTTTAAAGCCATTTTTAAGGCATTTCGCGCATACATGAAATGAACACATTTTTCTCCAAAACTATAACAGATGCAAGCTTGTCCTGTTTGGTGGAGATGATATTTAATAAAATAAGTAGAAATCCACTAAAAGTTTTGTTTGGTTATCTTGCAATCCCGAGATAATCGTCTCCATGCTCCAAATCCATTTTAAAGCCATTTTTAAGGCATTTCGCGCATACATGAAATGAACACATTTTTCTCCAAAACTGTAACAGATGCAAGCTTGTCCTGTTTGGTGGAGATGATATTTAATAAAATAAGTAGAAATCCACTAAAAGTTTTGTTTGGTTATCTTGCAATCCCGAGATAATCGTCTCCATGCTCCAAATCCATTTTAAAGCCATTTTTAAGGCTTTTCGCGCATACATGAAATGAACACATTTTTCTCCAAAACTATAACAGATGCAAGCTTGTCCTGTTTGGTGGAGATGATATTTAATAAAATAAGTAGAAATCCACTAAAAGTTTTGTTTGGTTATCTTGCAATCCCGAGATAATCGTCTCCATGCTCCAAATCCATTTTAAAGCCATTTTTAAGGCATTTCGCGCATACATGAAATGAACACATTTTTCTCCAAAACTATAACAGATGCAAGCTTGTCCTGTTTGGTGGAGATGATATTTAATAAAATAAGTAGAAATCCACTAAAAGTTTTGTTTGGTTATCTTGCAATCCCGAGATAATCGTCTCCATGCTCCAAATCCATTTTAAAGCCATTTTTAAGGCATTTCGCGCATACATGAAATGAACACATTTTTCTCCAAAACTATAACAGATGCAAGCTTGTCCTGTTTGGTGGAGATGATATTTAATAAAATAAGTAAAAATCCACTAAAAGTTTTGTTTGGTTATCTTGCAATCCCGAGATAATCGTCTCCATGCTCCAAATCCATTTTAAAGCCATTTTTAAGGCATTTCGCGCATACATGAAATGAACACATTTTTCTCCAAAACTATAACAGATGCAAGCTTGTCCTGTTTGGTGGAGATGATATTTAATAAAATAAGTAGAAATCCACTAAAAGTTTTGTTTGGTTATCTTGCAATCCCGAGATAATCGTCTCCATGCTCCAAATCCATTTTAAAGCCATTTTTAAGGCATTTCGCGCATACATGAAATGAACACATTTTTCTCCAAAACTATAACAGATGCAAGCTTGTCCTGTTTGGTGGAGATGATATTTAATAAAATAAGTAGAAATCCACTAAAAGTTTTGTTTGGTTATCTTGCAATCCCGAGATAATCGTCTCCATGCTCCAAATCCATTTTAAAGCCATTTTTAAGGCATTTCGCGCATAAATGAAATTAACACATTTTTCTCCAAAACTATAACAGATGCAAGCTTGTCCTGTTTGGTGGAGATGATATTTAATAAAATAAGTAGAAATCCACTAAAAGTTTTGTTTGGTTATCTTGCAATCCCGAGATAATCGTCTCCATGCTCCAAATCCATTTTAAAGCCATTTTTAAGGCATTTCGCGCATACATGAAATGAACACATTTTTCTCCAAAACTATAACTGATGCAAGCTTGTCCTGTTTGGTGGAGATGATATTTAATAAAATAAGTAGAAATCCACTAAAAGTTTTGTTTGGTTATCTTGCAATCCCGAGATAATCGTCTCCATGCTCCAAATCCATTTTAAAGCCATTTTTAAGGCATTTCGCGCATACATGAAATGAACACATTTTTCTCCAAAACTATAACAGATGCAAGCTTGTCCTGTTTGGTGGAGATAATATTTAATAAAATAAGTAGAAATCTACTAAAAGTTTCGTTTGTTTATATTGCCATCCTGAGATAATCGTCTCCATGCTCCAAATCCATTTTAAAGCCATTTCAAAGGCATTTTGCGCATACATGAAATGAACACATTTTTCTCCAAAACTATAACACATGCAAGCTTGTCCTGTTTGGTGGAGATGATATTTAATAAAATAAGTAGAAAACCACTAAAAGTTTTGTTTGGTTATCTTGCAATCCCGAGATAATCGTCTCCATGCTCCAAATCCATTTTAAAGCCATTTTTAAGGCATTTCGCGCATACATGAAATGAACACATTTTTCTCCAAAACTATAACAGATGCAAGCTTGTCCTGTTTGGTGGAGATGATATTTAATAAAATAAGTAGAAATCCACTAAAAGTTTTGTTTGGTTATCTTGCAATCCCGAGATAATCGTCTCCATGCTCCAAATCCATTTTAAAGCCATTTCAAAGGCATTTTGCGCATACATGAAATGAACACATTTTTCTCCAAAACTATAACACATGCAAGCTTGTCCTGTTTGGTGGAGATGATATTTAATAAAATAAGTAGAAATCCACTAAAAGTTTTGTTTGGTTATCTTGCAATCCCGAGATAATCGTCTCCATGCTCCAAATCCATTTTAAAGCCATTTTTAAGGCATTTCGCGCATACATGAAATGAACACATTTTTCTCCAAAACTATAACAGATGCAAGCTTGTCCTGTTTGGTGGAGATGATATTTAATAAAATAAGTAGAAATCCACTAAAAGTTTTGTTTGGTTATCTTGCAATCCCGAGATAATCGTCTCCATGCTCCAAATCCATTTTAAAGCCATTTTTAAGGCATTTCGCGCATACATGAAATGAACACATTTTTCTCCAAAACTATAACAGATGCAAGCTTGTCCTGTTTGGTGGAGATGATATTTAATAAAATAAGTAGAAATCCACTAAAAGTTTTGTTTGGTTATCTTGCAATCCCGAGATAATCGTCTCCATGCTCCAAATCCATTTTAAAGCCATTTTTAAGGCATTTCGCGCATACATGAAATGAACACATTTTTCTCCAAAACTATAACAGATGCAAGCTTGTCCTGTTTGGTGGAGATGATATTTAATAAAATAAGTAGAAATCCACTAAAAGTTTTGTTTGGTTATATTGCAATCCCGAGATAATCGTCTTCATGCTCCAAATCCATTTTAAAGCCATTTTTAAGGCATTTCGCGCATACATGAAATGAACACATTTTTCTCCAAAACTATAACAGATGCAAGCTTGTCCTGTTTGGTGGAGATGATATTTAATAAAATAAGTAGAAATCCACTAAAAGTTTTGTTTGGTTATCTTGCAATCCCGAGATAATCGTCTCCATGCTCCAAATCCATTTTAAAGCCATTTTTAAGGCATTTCGCGCATACATGAAATGAACACATTTTTCTCCAAAACTATAACAGATGCAAGCTTGTCCTGTTTGGTGGAGATAATATTTAATAAAATAAGTAGAAATCTACTAAAAGTTTCGTTTGTTTATATTGCCATCCTGAGATAATCGTCTCCATGCTCCAAATCCATTTTAAAGCCATTTCAAAGGCATTTTGCGCATACATGAAATGAACACATTTTTCTCCAAAACTATAACACATGCAAGCTTGTCCTGTTTGGTGGAGATGATGTTTAATAAAATAAGTAGAAATCCACTAAAAGTTTTGTTTGGTTATCTTGCAATCCCGAGATAATCGTCTCCATGCTCCAAATCCATTTTAAAGCCATTTTTAAGGCATTTCGCGCATACATGAAATGAACACATTTTTCTCCAAAACTATAACAGATGCAAGCTTGTCCTGTTTGGTGGAGATGATATTTAATAAAATAAGTAGAAATCCACTAAAAGTTTTGTTTGGTTATCTTGCAATCCCGAGATAATCGTCTCCATGCTCCAAATCCATTTTAAAGCCATTTCAAAGGCATTTTGCGCATACATGAAATGAACACATTTTTCTCCAAAACTATAACACATGCAAGCTTGTCCTGTTTGGTGGAGATGATATTTAAAAAAATAAGTAGAAATCCACTAAAAGTTTTGTTTGGTTATCTTGCAATCCCGAGATAATCGTCTCCATGCTCCAAATCCATTTTAAAGCCATTTTTAAGGCATTTCGCGCATACATGAAATGAACACATTTTTCTCCAAAACTATAACAGATGCAAGCGTGTCCTGTTTGGTGGAGATGATATTTAATAAAATAAGTAGAAATCCACTAAAAGTTTTGTTTGGTTATCTTGCAATCCCGAGATAATCGTCTCCATGCTCCAAATCCATTTTAAAGCCATTTTTAAGGCATTTCGCGCATACATGAAATTAACACATTTTTCTCCAAAACTATAACAGATGCAAGCTTGTCCTGTTTGGTGGAGATGATATTTAATAAAATAAGTAGAAATCCACTAAAAGTTTTGTTTGGTTATCTTGCAATCCCGAGATAATCGTCTCCATGCTCCAAATCCATTTTAAAGCCATTTTTAAGGCATTTCGCGCATACATGAAATGAACACATTTTTCTCCAAAACTATAACAGATGCAAGCTTGTCCTGTTTGGTGGAGATGATATTTAATAAAATAAGTAGAAATCCACTAAAAGTTTTGTTTGGTTATCTTGCAATCCCGAGATAATCGTCTCCATGCTCCAAATCCATTTTAAAGCCATTTTTAAGGCATTTCGCGCATACATGAAATGAACACATTTTTCTCCAAAACTATAACAGATGCAAGCTTGTCCTGTTTGGTGGAGATGATATTTAATAAAATAAGTAGAAATCCACTAAAAGTTTTGTTTGGTTATCTTGCAATCCCGAGATAATCGTCTCCATGCTCCAAATCCATTTTAAAGCCATTTTTAAGCCATTTCGCGCATACATGAAATGAACACATTTTTCTCCAAAACTATAACAGATGCAAGCTTGTCCTGTTTGGTGGAGATGATATTTAATAAAATAAGTAGAAATCCACTAAAAGTTTTGTTTGGTTATCTTGCAATCCCGAGATAATCGTCTCCATGCTCCAAATCCATTTTAAAGCCATTTTTAAGGCATTTCGCGCATACATGAAATGAACACATTTTTCTCCAAAACTATAACAGATGCAAGCTTGTCCTGTTTGGTGGAGATCATATTTAATAAAATAAGTAGAAATCTACTAAAAGTTTCGTTTGTTTATATTGCCATCCTGAGATAATCGTCTCCATGCTCCAAATCCATTTTAAAGCCATTTCAAAGGCATTTTGCGCATACATGAAATGAACACATTTTTCTCCAAAACTATAACACATGCAAGCTTGTCCTGTTTGGTGGAGATGATATTTAATAAAATAAGTAGAAAACCACTAAAAGTTTTGTTTGGTTATCTTGCAATCCCGAGATAATCGTCTCCATGCTCCAAATCCATTTTAAAGCCATTTTTAAGGCATTTCGCGCATACATGAAATGAGCACATTTTTCTCCAAAACTATAACAGATGCAAGCTTGTCCTGTTTGGTGGAGATGATATTTAATAAAATAAGTAGAAATCCACTAAAAGTTTTGTTTGGTTATCTTGCAATCCCGAGATAATCGTCTCCATGCTCCAAATCCATTTTAAAGCCATTTCAAAGGCATTTTGCGCATACATGAAATGAACACATTTTTCTCCAAAACTATAACACATGCAAGCTTGTCCTGTTTGGTGGAGATGATATTTAATAAAATAAGTAGAAATCCACTAAAAGTTTTGTTTGGTTATCTTGCAATCCCGAGATAATCGTCTCCATGCTCCAAATCCATTTTAAAGCCATTTTTAAGGCATTTCGCGCATACATGAAATGAACACATTTTTCTCCAAAACTATAACAGATGCAAGCTTGTCCTGTTTGGTGGAGATGATATTTAATAAAATAAGTAGAAATCCACTAAAAGTTTTGTTTGGTTATCTTGCAATCCCGAGATAATCGTCTCCATGCTCCAAATCCATTTTAAAGCCATTTTTAAGGCATTTCGCGCATACATGAAATGAACACATTTTTCTCCAAAACTATAACAGATGCAAGCTTGTCCTGTTTGGTGGAGATGATATTTAATAAAATAAGTAGAAATCCACTAAAAGTTTTGTTTGGTTATCTTGCAATCCCGAGATAATCGTCTCCATGCTCCAAATCCATTTTAAAGCCATTTTTAAGGCATTTCGCGCATACATGAAATGAACACATTTTTCTCCAAAACTATAACAGATGCAAGCTTGTCCTGTTTGGTGGAGATGATATTTAATAAAATAAGTAGAAATCCACTAAAAGTTTTGTTTGGTTATATTGCAATCCCGAGATAATCGTCTCCATGCTCCAAATCCATTTTAAAGCCATTTTTAAGGCATTTCGCGCATACATGAAATGAACACATTTTTCTCCAAAACTATAACAGATGCAAGCTTGTCCTGTTTGGTGGAGATGATATTTAATAAAATAAGTAGAAATCCACTAAAAGTTTTGTTTGGTTATCTTGCAATCCCGAGATAATCGTCTCCATGCTCCAAATCCATTTTAAAGCCATTTTTAAGGCATTTCGCGCATACATGAAATGAACACATTTTTCTCCAAAACTATAACAGATGCAAGCTTGTCCTGTTTGGTGGAGATAATATTTAATAAAATAAGTAGAAATCTACTAAAAGTTTCGTTTGTTTATATTGCCATCCTGAGATAATCGTCTCCATGCTCCAAATCCATTTTAAAGCCATTTCAAAGGCATTTTGCGCATACATGAAATGAACACATTTTTCTCCAAAACTATAACACATGCAAGCTTGTCCTGTTTGGTGGAGATGATATTTAATAAAATAAGTTGAAATCCACTAAAAGTTTTGTTTGGTTATCTTGCAATCCCGAGATAATCGTCTCCATGCTCCAAATCCATTTTAAAGCCATTTTTAAGGCATTTCGCGCATACATGAAATGAACACATTTTTCTCCAAAACTATAACAGATGCAAGCTTGTCCTGTTTGGTGGAGATGATATTTAATAAAATAAGTAGAAATCCACTAAAAGTTTTGTTTGGTTATCTTGCAATCCCGAGATAATCGTCTCCATGCTCCAAATCCATTTTAAAGCCATTTTTAAGGCATTTCGCGCATACATGAAATGAACACATTTTTCTCCAAAACTATAACAGATGCAAGCTTGTCCTGTTTGGTGGAGATAATATTTAATAAAATAAGTAGAAATCTACTAAAAGTTTCGTTTGTTTATATTGCCATCCTGAGATAATCGTCTCCATGCTCCAAATCCATTTTAAAGCCATTTCAAAGGCATTTTGCGCATACATGAAATGAACACATTTTTCTCCAAAACTATAACACATGCAAGCTTGTCCTGTTTGGTGGAGATGATATTTAATAAAATAAGTAGAAATCCACTAAAAGTTTTGTTTGGTTATCTTGCAATCCCGAGATAATCGTCTCCATGCTCCAAATCCATTTTAAAGCCATTTTTAAGGCATTTCGCGCATACATGAAATGAACACATTTTTCTCCAAAACTATAACAGATGCAAGCTTGTCCTGTTTGGTGGAGATGATATTTAATAAAATAAGTAGAAATCCACTAAAAGTTTTGTTTGGTTATCTTGCAATCCCGAGATAATCGTCTCCATGCTCCAAATCCATTTTAAAGCCATTTTTAAGGCATTTCGCGCATACATGAAATGAACACATTTTTCTCCAAAACTATAACAGATGCAAGCTTGTCCTGTTTGGTGGAGATGATATTTAATAAAATAAGTAGAAATCCATCAAAAGTTTTGTTTGGTTATCTTGCAATCCCGAGATAATCGTCTCCATGCTCCAAATCCATTTTAAAGCCATTTTTAAGGCATTTCGCGCATACATGAAATGAACACATTTTTCTCCAAAACTATAACAGATGCAAGCTTGTCCTGTTTGGTGGAGATGATATTTAATAAAATAAGTAGAAATCCACTAAAAGTTTTGTTTGGTTATGTTGCAATCCCGAGATAATCGCCTCCATGCTCCAAATCCATTTTAAAGCCATTTCAAAGGCATTTTGCGCATACATGAAATGAACACATTTTTCTCCAAAACTATAACACATGCAAGCTTGTCCTGTTTGGTGGAGATGATATTTAATAAAATAAGTAGAAATCCACTAAAAGTTTTGTTTGGTTATCTTGCAATCCCGAGATAATCGTCTCCATGCTCCAAATCCATTTTAAAGCCATTTTTAAGGCATTTCGCGCATACATGAAATGAACACATTTTTCTCCAAAACTATAACAGATGCAAGCTTGTCCTGTTTGGTGGAGATGATATTTAATAAAATAAGTAGAAATCTACTAAAAGTTTCGTTTGTTTATATTGCCATCCTGAGATAATCGTCTCCATGCTCCAAATCCATTTTAAAGCCATTTCAAAGGCATTTTGCGCATACATGAAATGAACACATTTTTCTCCAAAACTATAACACATGCAAGCTTGTCCTGTTTGGTGGAGATGATATTTAATAAAATAAGTAGAAATCCACTAAAAGTTTTGTTTGGTTATCTTGCAATCCCGAGATAATCGTCTCCATGCTCCAAATCCATTTTAAAGCCATTTTTAAGGCATTTCGCGCATACATGAAATGAACACATTTTTCTCCAAAACTATAACAGATGCAAGCTTGTCCTGTTTGGTGGAGATGATATTTAATAAAATAAGTAGAAATCTACTAAAAGTTTCGTTTGTTTATATTGCCATCCTGAGATAATCGTCTCCATGCTCCAAATCCATTTTAAAGCCATTTCAAAGGCATTTTGCGCATACATGAAATGAACACATTTTTCTCCAAAACTATAACACATGCAAGCTTGTCCTGTTTGGTGGAGATGATATTTAATAAAATAAGTAGAAATCCACTAAAAGTTTTGTTTGGTTATCTTGCAATCCCGAGATAATCGTCTCCATGCTCCAAATCCATTTTAAAGCCATTTTTAAGGCATTTCGCGCATACATGAAATGAACACATTTTTCTCCAAAACTATAACAGATGCAAGCTTGTCCTGTTTGGTGGAGATGATATTTAATAAAATAAGTAGAAATCCACTAAAAGTTTTGTTTGGTTATCTTGCAATCCCGAGATAATCGTCTCCATGCTCCAAATCCATTTTAAAGCCATTTTTAAGGCATTTCGCGCATACATGAAATGAACACATTTTTCTCCAAAACTATAACAGATGCAAGCTTGTCCTGTTTGGTGGAGATGATATTTAATAAAATAAGTAGAAATCCACTAAAAGTTTTGTTTGGTTATCTTGCAATCCCGAGATAATCGTCTCCATGCTCCAAATCCATTTTAAAGCCATTTCAAAGGCATTTTGCGCATACATGAAATGAACACATTTTTCTCCAAAACTATAACACATGCAAGCTTGTCCTGTTTGGTGGAGATGATATTTAATAAAATAAGTAGAAATCCACTAAAAGTTTTGTTTGGTTATCTTGCAATCCCGAGATAATCGTCTCCATGCTCCAAATCCATTTTAAAGCCATTTTTAAGGCATTTCGCGCATACATGAAATGAACACATTTTTCTCCAAAACTATAACAGATGCAAGCTTGTCCTGTTTGGTGGAGATGATATTTAATAAAATAAGTAGAAATCCACTAAAAGTTTTGTTTGGTTATCTTGCAATCCCGAGATAATCGTCTCCATGCTCCAAATCCATTTTAAAGCCATTTTTAAGGCATTTCGCGCATACATGAAATGAACACATTTTTCTCCAAAACTATAACAGATGCAAGCTTGTCCTGTTTGGTGGAGATGATATTTAATAAAATAAGTAGAAATTAACTAAAAGTTTTGTTTGGTTATCTTGCAATCCCGAGATAATCGTCTCCATGCTCCAAATCCATTTTAAAGCCATTTTTAAGGCATTTCGCGCATACATGAAATGAACACATTTTTCTCCAAAACTATAACAGATGCAAGCTTGTCCTGTTTGGTGGAGATAATATTTAATAAAATAAGTAGAAATCTACTAAAAGTTTCGTTTGTTTATATTGCCATCCTGAGATAATCGTCTCCATGCTCCAAATCCATTTTAAAGCCATTTCAAAGGCATTTTGCGCATACATGAAATGAACACATTTTTCTCCAAAACTATAACACATGCAAGCTTGTCCTGTTTGGTGGAGATGATATTTAATAAAATAAGTAGAAATCTACTAAAAGTTTCGTTTGTTTATATTGCCATCCTGAGATAATCGTCTCCATGCTCCAAATCCATTTTAAAGCCATTTCAAAGGCATTTTGCGCATACATGAAATGAACACATTTTTCTCCAAAACTATAACACATGCAAGCTTGTCCTGTTTGGTGGAGATGATATTTAATAAAATAAGTAGAAATCCACTAAAAGTTTTGTTTGGTTATCTTGCAATCCCGAGATAATCGTCTCCATGCTCCAAATCCATTTTAAAGCCATTTTTAAGGCATTTCGCGCATACATGAAATGAACACATTTTTCTCCAAAACTATAACTGATGCAAGCTTGTCCTGTTTGGTGGAGATGATATTTAATAAAATAAGTAGAAATCCACTAAAAGTTTTGTTTGGTTATCTTGCAATCCCGAGATAATCGTCTCCATGCTCCAAATCCATTTTAAAGCCATTTTTAAGGCATTTCGCGCATACATGAAATGAACACATTTTTCTCCAAAACTATAACAGATGCAAGCTTGTCCTGTTTGGTGGAGATGATATTTAATAAAATAAGTAGAAATCCACTAAAAGTTTTGTTTGGTTATCTTGCAATCCCGAGATAATCGTCTCCATGCTCCAAATCCATTTTAAAGCCATTTTTAAGGCATTTCGCGCATACATGAAATGAACACATTTTTCTCCAAAACTATAACAGATGCAAGCTTGTCCTGTTTGGTGGAGATGATATTTAATAAAATAAGTAGAAATCCACTAAAAGTTTTGTTTGGTTATCTTGCAATCCCGAGATAATCGTCTCCATGCTCCAAATCCATTTTAAAGCCATTTCAAAGGCATTTTGCGCATACATGAAATGAACACATTTTTCTCCAAAACTATAACACATGCAAGCTTGTCCTGTTTGGTGGAGATGATATTTAATAAAATAAGTAGAAATCCACTAAAAGTTTTGTTTGGTTATCTTGCAATCCCGAGATAATCGTCTCCATGCTCCAAATCCATTTTAAAGCCATTTTTAAGGCATTTCGCGCATACATGAAATGAACACATTTTTCTCCAAAACTATAACAGATGCAAGCTTGTCCTGTTTGGTGGAGATGATATTTAATAAAATAAGTAGAAATCCACTAAAAGTTTTGTTTGGTTATCTTGCAATCCCGAGATAATCGTCTCCATGCTCCAAATCCATTTTAAAGCCATTTTTAAGGCATTTCGCGCATACATGAAATGAACACATTTTTCTCCAAAACTATAACAGATGCAAGCTTGTCCTGTTTGGTGGAGATGATATTTAATAAAATAAGTAGAAATCCACTAAAAGTTTTGTTTGGTTATCTTGCAATCCCGAGATAATCGTCTCCATGCTCCAAATCCATTTTAAAGCCATTTTTAAGGCATTTCGCGCATACATGAAATGAACACATTTTTCTCCAAAACTGTAACAGATGCAAGCTTGTCCTGTTTGGTGGAGATGATATTTAATAAAATAAGTAGAAATCCACTAAAAGTTTTGTTTGGTTATCTTGCAATCCCGAGATAATCGTCTCCATGCTCCAAATCCATTTTAAAGCCATTTTTAAGGCATTTCGCGCATACATGAAATGAACACATTTTTCTCCAAAACTATAACAGATGCAAGCTTGTCCTGTTTGGTGGAGATGATATTTAATAAAATAAGTAGAAATCCACTAAAAGTTTTGTTTGGTTATCTTGCAATCCCGAGATAATCGTCTCCATGCTCCAAATCCATTTTAAAGCCATTTTTAAGGCATTTCGCGCATACATGAAATGAACACATTTTTCTCCAAAACTATAACAGATGCAAGCTTGTCCTGTTTGGTGGAGATGATATTTAATAAAATAAGTAGAAATCCACTAAAAGTTTTGTTTGGTTATCTTGCAATCCCGAGATAATCGTCTCCATGCTCCAAATCCATTTTAAAGCCATTTTTAAGGCATTTCGCGCATACATGAAATGAACACATTTTTCTCCAAAACTATAACAGATGCAAGCTTGTCCTGTTTGGTGGAGATGATATTTAATAAAATAAGTAGAAATCCACTAAAAGTTTTGTTTGGTTATCTTGCAATCCCGAGATAATCGTCTCCATGCTCCAAATCCATTTTAAAGCCATTTTTAAGGCATTTCGCGCATACATAAAATGAACACATTTTTCTCCAAAACTATAACAGATGCAAGCTTGTCCTGTTTGGTGGAGATGATATTTAATAAAATAAGTAGAAATTAACTAAAAGTTTTGTTTGGTTATCTTGCAATCCCGAGATAATCGTCTCCATGCTCCAAATCCATTTTAAAGCCATTTTTAAGGCATTTCGCGCATACATGAAATGAACACATTTTTCTCCAAAACTATAACAGATGCAAGCTTGTCCTGTTTGGTGGAGATAATATTTAATAAAATAAGTAGAAATCTACTAAAAGTTTCGTTTGTTTATATTGCCATCCTGAGATAATCGTCTCCATGCTCCAAATCCATTTTAAAGCCATTTCAAAGGCATTTTGCGCATACATGAAATGAACACATTTTTCTCCAAAACTATAACACATGCAAGCTTGTCCTGTTTGGTGGAGATGATATTTAATAAAATAAGTAGAAATCTACTAAAAGTTTCGTTTGTTTATATTGCCATCCTGAGATAATCGTCTCCATGCTCCAAATCCATTTTAAAGCCATTTCAAAGGCATTTTGCGCATACATGAAATGAACACATTTTTCTCCAAAACTATAACACATGCAAGCTTGTCCTGTTTGGTGGAGATGATATTTAATAAAATAAGTAGAAATCCACTAAAAGTTTTGTTTGGTTATCTTGCAATCCCGAGATAATCGTCTCCATGCTCCAAATCCATTTTAAAGCCATTTTTAAGGCATTTCGCGCATACATGAAATGAACACATTTTTCTCCAAAACTATAACAGATGCAAGCTTGTCCTGTTTGGTGGAGATGATATTTAATAAAATAAGTAGAAATCCACTAAAAGTTTTGTTTGGTTATCTTGCAATCCCGAGATAATCGTCTCCATGCTCCAAATCCATTTTAAAGCCATTTTTAAGGCATTTCGCGCATACATGAAATGAACACATTTTTCTCCAAAACTATAACAGATGCAAGCTTGTCCTGTTTGGTGGAGATGATATTTAATAAAATAAGTAGAAATCCACTAAAAGTTTTGTTTGGTTATCTTGCAATCCCGAGATAATCGTCTCCATGCTCCAAATCCATTTTAAAGCCATTTTTAAGGCATTTCGCGCATACATGAAATGAACACATTTTTCTCCAAAACTATAACAGATGCAAGCTTGTCCTGTTTGGTGGAGATGATATTTAATAAAATAAGTAGAAATCCACTAAAAGTTTTGTTTGGTTATCTTGCAATCCCGAGATAATCGTCTCCATGCTCCAAATCCATTTTAAAGCCATTTCAAAGGCATTTTGCGCATACATGAAATGAACACATTTTTCTCCAAAACTATAACACATGCAAGCTTGTCCTGTTTGGTGGAGATGATATTTAATAAAATAAGTAGAAATCCACTAAAAGTTTTGTTTGGTTATCTTGCAATCCCGAGATAATCGTCTCCATGCTCCAAATCCATTTTAAAGCCATTTTTAAGGCATTTCGCGCATACATGAAATGAACACATTTTTCTCCAAAACTATAACAGATGCAAGCTTGTCCTGTTTGGTGGAGATGATATTTAATAAAATAAGTAGAAATCCACTAAAAGTTTTGTTTGGTTATCTTGCAATCCCGAGATAATCGTCTCCATGCTCCAAATCCATTTTAAAGCCATTTTTAAGGCATTTCGCGCATACATGAAATTAACACATTTTTCTCCAAAACTATAACAGATGCAAGCTTGTCCTGTTTGGTGGAGATGATATTTAATAAAATAAGTAGAAATCCACTAAAAGTTTTGTTTGGTTATCTTGCAATCCCGAGATAATCGTCTCCATGCTCCAAATCCATTTTAAAGCCATTTTTAAGGCATTTCGCGCATACATGAAATGAACACATTTTTCTTCAAAACTATAACAGATGCAAGCTTGTCCTGTTTGGTGGAGATGATATTTAATAAAATAAGTAGAAATCCACTAAAAGTTTTGTTTGGTTATCTTGCAATCCCGAGATAATCGTCTCCATGCTCCAAATCCATTTTAAAGCCATTTTTAAGGCATTTCGCGCATACATGAAATGAACACATTTTTCTCCAAAACTATAACAGATGCAAGCTTGTCCTGTTTGGTGGAGATGATATTTAATAAAATAAGTAGAAATCCACTAAAAGTTTTGTTTGGTTATCTTGCAATCCCGAGATAATCGTCTCCATGCTCCAAATCCATTTTAAAGCCATTTTTAAGGCATTTCGCGCATACATGAAATGAACACATTTTTCTCCAAAACTATAACAGATGCAAGCTTGTCCTGTTTGGTGGAGATGATATTTAATAAAATAAGTAGAAATCCACTAAAAGTTTTGTTTGGTTATCTTGCAATCCCGAGATAATCGTCTCCATGCTCCAAATCCATTTTAAAGCCATTTTTAAGGCATTTCGCGCATACATGAAATGAACACATTTTTCTCCAAAACTATAACAGATGCAAGCTTGTCCTGTTTGGTGGAGATGATATTTAATAAAATAAGTAGAAATTAACTAAAAGTTTTGTTTGGTTATCTTGCAATCCCGAGATAATCGTCTCCATGCTCCAAATCCATTTTAAAGCCATTTTTAAGGCATTTCGCGCATACATGAAATGAACACATTTTTCTCCAAAACTATAACAGATGCAAGCTTGTCCTGTTTGGTGGAGATGATATTTAATAAAATAAGTAGAAATCCATCAAAAGTTTTGTTTGGTTATCTTGCAATCCCGAGATAATCGTCTCCATGCTCCAAATCCATTTTAAAGCCATTTTTAAGGCATTTCGCGCATACATGAAATGAACACATTTTTCTCCAAAACTATAACAGATGCAAGCTTGTCCTGTTTGGTGGAGATGATATTTAATAAAATAAGTAGAAATCCACTAAAAGTTTTGTTTGGTTATGTTGCAATCCCGAGATAATCGTCTCCATGCTCCAAATCCATTTTAAAGCCATTTCAAAGGCATTTTGCGCATACATGAAATGAACACATTTTTCTCCAAAACTATAACACATGCAAGCTTGTCCTGTTTGGTGGAGATGATATTTAATAAAATAAGTAGAAATCCACTAAAAGTTTTGTTTGGTTATCTTGCAATCCCGAGATAATCGTCTCCATGCTCCAAATCCATTTTAAAGCCATTTTTAAGGCATTTCGCGCATACATGAAATGAACACATTTTTCTCCAAAACTATAACAGATGCAAGCTTGTCCTGTTTGGTGGAGATGATATTTAATAAAATAAGTAGAAATCTACTAAAAGTTTCGTTTGTTTATATTGCCATCCTGAGATAATCGTCTCCATGCTCCAAATCCATTTTAAAGCCATTTCAAAGGCATTTTGCGCATACATGAAATGAACACATTTTTCTCCAAAACTATAACACATGCAAGCTTGTCCTGTTTGGTGGAGATGATATTTAATAAAATAAGTAGAAATCCACTAAAAGTTTTGTTTGGTTATCTTGCAATCCCGAGATAATCGTCTCCATGCTCCAAATCCATTTTAAAGCCATTTTTAAGGCATTTCGCGCATACATGAAATGAACACATTTTTCTCCAAAACTATAACAGATGCAAGCTTGTCCTGTTTGGTGGAGATGATATTTAATAAAATAAGTAGAAATCTACTAAAAGTTTCGTTTGTTTATATTGCCATCCTGAGATAATCGTCTCCATGCTCCAAATCCATTTTAAAGCCATTTCAAAGGCATTTTGCGCATACATGAAATGAACACATTTTTCTCCAAAACTATAACACATGCAAGCTTGTCCTGTTTGGTGGAGATGATATTTAATAAAATAAGTAGAAATCCACTAAAAGTTTTGTTTGGTTATCTTGCAATCCCGAGATAATCGTCTCCATGCTCCAAATCCATTTTAAAGCCATTTTTAAGGCATTTCGCGCATACATGAAATGAACACATTTTTCTCCAAAACTATAACAGATGCAAGCTTGTCCTGTTTGGTGGAGATGATATTTAATAAAATAAGTAGAAATCCACTAAAAGTTTTGTTTGGTTATCTTGCAATCCCGAGATAATCGTCTCCATGCTCCAAATCCATTTTAAAGCCATTTTTAAGGCATTTCGCGCATACATGAAATGAACACATTTTTCTCCAAAACTATAACAGATGCAAGCTTGTCCTGTTTGGTGGAGATGATATTTAATAAAATAAGTAGAAATCCACTAAAAGTTTTGTTTGGTTATCTTGCAATCCCGAGATAATCGTCTCCATGCTCCAAATCCATTTTAAAGCCATTTCAAAGGCATTTTGCGCATACATGAAATGAACACATTTTTCTCCAAAACTATAACACATGCAAGCTTGTCCTGTTTGGTGGAGATGATATTTAATAAAATAAGTAGAAATCCACTAAAAGTTTTGTTTGGTTATCTTGCAATCCCGAGATAATCGTCTCCATGCTCCAAATCCATTTTAAAGCCATTTTTAAGGCATTTCGCGCATACATGAAATGAACACATTTTTCTCCAAAACTATAACAGATGCAAGCTTGTCCTGTTTGGTGGAGATGATATTTAATAAAATAAGTAGAAATCCACTAAAAGTTTTGTTTGGTTATCTTGCAATCCCGAGATAATCGTCTCCATGCTCCAAATCCATTTTAAAGCCATTTTTAAGGCATTTCGCGCATACATGAAATGAACACATTTTTCTCCAAAACTATAACAGATGCAAGCTTGTCCTGTTTGGTGGAGATGATATTTAATAAAATAAGTAGAAATTAACTAAAAGTTTTGTTTGGTTATCTTGCAATCCCGAGATAATCGTCTCCATGCTCCAAATCCATTTTAAAGCCATTTTTAAGGCATTTCGCGCATACATGAAATGAACACATTTTTCTCCAAAACTATAACAGATGCAAGCTTGTCCTGTTTGGTGGAGATAATATTTAATAAAATAAGTAGAAATCTACTAAAAGTTTCGTTTGTTTATATTGCCATCCTGAGATAATCGTCTCCATGCTCCAAATCCATTTTAAAGCCATTTCAAAGGCATTTTGCGCATACATGAAATGAACACATTTTTCTCCAAAACTATAACACATGCAAGCTTGTCCTGTTTGGTGGAGATGATATTTAATAAAATAAGTAGAAATCTACTAAAAGTTTCGTTTGTTTATATTGCCATCCTGAGATAATCGTCTCCATGCTCCAAATCCATTTTAAAGCCATTTCAAAGGCATTTTGCGCATACATGAAATGAACACATTTTTCTCCAAAACTATAACACATGCAAGCTTGTCCTGTTTGGTGGAGATGATATTTAATAAAATAAGTAGAAATCCACTAAAAGTTTTGTTTGGTTATCTTGCAATCCCGAGATAATCGTCTCCATGCTCCAAATCCATTTTAAAGCCATTTTTAAGGCATTTCGCGCATACATGAAATGAACACATTTTTCTCCAAAACTATAACTGATGCAAGCTTGTCCTGTTTGGTGGAGATGATATTTAATAAAATAAGTAGAAATCCACTAAAAGTTTTGTTTGGTTATCTTGCAATCCCGAGATAATCGTCTCCATGCTCCAAATCCATTTTAAAGCCATTTTTAAGGCATTTCGCGCATACATGAAATGAACACATTTTTCTCCAAAACTATAACAGATGCAAGCTTGTCCTGTTTGGTGGAGATGATATTTAATAAAATAAGTAGAAATCCACTAAAAGTTTTGTTTGGTTATCTTGCAATCCCGAGATAATCGTCTCCATGCTCCAAATCCATTTTAAAGCCATTTTTAAGGCATTTCGCGCATACATGAAATGAACACATTTTTCTCCAAAACTATAACAGATGCAAGCTTGTCCTGTTTGGTGGAGATGATATTTAATAAAATAAGTAGAAATCCACTAAAAGTTTTGTTTGGTTATCTTGCAATCCCGAGATAATCGTCTCCATGCTCCAAATCCATTTTAAAGCCATTTCAAAGGCATTTTGCGCATACATGAAATGAACACATTTTTCTCCAAAACTATAACACATGCAAGCTTGTCCTGTTTGGTGGAGATGATATTTAATAAAATAAGTAGAAATCCACTAAAAGTTTTGTTTGGTTATCTTGCAATCCCGAGATAATCGTCTCCATGCTCCAAATCCATTTTAAAGCCATTTTTAAGGCATTTCGCGCATACATGAAATGAACACATTTTTCTCCAAAACTATAACAGATGCAAGCTTGTCCTGTTTGGTGGAGATGATATTTAATAAAATAAGTAGAAATCCACTAAAAGTTTTGTTTGGTTATCTTGCAATCCCGAGATAATCGTCTCCATGCTCCAAATCCATTTTAAAGCCATTTTTAAGGCATTTCGCGCATACATGAAATGAACACATTTTTCTCCAAAACTATAACAGATGCAAGCTTGTCCTGTTTGGTGGAGATGATATTTAATAAAATAAGTAGAAATCCACTAAAAGTTTTGTTTGGTTATCTTGCAATCCCGAGATAATCGTCTCCATGCTCCAAATCCATTTTAAAGCCATTTTTAAGGCATTTCGCGCATACATGAAATGAACACATTTTTCTCCAAAACTGTAACAGATGCAAGCTTGTCCTGTTTGGTGGAGATGATATTTAATAAAATAAGTAGAAATCCACTAAAAGTTTTGTTTGGTTATCTTGCAATCCCGAGATAATCGTCTCCATGCTCCAAATCCATTTTAAAGCCATTTTTAAGGCATTTCGCGCATACATGAAATGAACACATTTTTCTCCAAAACTATAACAGATGCAAGCTTGTCCTGTTTGGTGGAGATGATATTTAATAAAATAAGTAGAAATCCACTAAAAGTTTTGTTTGGTTATCTTGCAATCCCGAGATAATCGTCTCCATGCTCCAAATCCATTTTAAAGCCATTTTTAAGGCATTTCGCGCATACATGAAATGAACACATTTTTCTCCAAAACTATAACAGATGCAAGCTTGTCCTGTTTGGTGGAGATGATATTTAATAAAATAAGTAGAAATCCACTAAAAGTTTTGTTTGGTTATCTTGCAATCCCGAGATAATCGTCTCCATGCTCCAAATCCATTTTAAAGCCATTTTTAAGGCATTTCGCGCATACATGAAATGAACACATTTTTCTCCAAAACTATAACAGATGCAAGCTTGTCCTGTTTGGTGGAGATGATATTTAATAAAATAAGTAGAAATCCACTAAAAGTTTTGTTTGGTTATCTTGCAATCCCGAGATAATCGTCTCCATGCTCCAAATCCATTTTAAAGCCATTTTTAAGGCATTTCGCGCATACATAAAATGAACACATTTTTCTCCAAAACTATAACAGATGCAAGCTTGTCCTGTTTGGTGGAGATGATATTTAATAAAATAAGTAGAAATTAACTAAAAGTTTTGTTTGGTTATCTTGCAATCCCGAGATAATCGTCTCCATGCTCCAAATCCATTTTAAAGCCATTTTTAAGGCATTTCGCGCATACATGAAATGAACACATTTTTCTCCAAAACTATAACAGATGCAAGCTTGTCCTGTTTGGTGGAGATAATATTTAATAAAATAAGTAGAAATCTACTAAAAGTTTCGTTTGTTTATATTGCCATCCTGAGATAATCGTCTCCATGCTCCAAATCCATTTTAAAGCCATTTCAAAGGCATTTTGCGCATACATGAAATGAACACATTTTTCTCCAAAACTATAACACATGCAAGCTTGTCCTGTTTGGTGGAGATGATATTTAATAAAATAAGTAGAAATCTACTAAAAGTTTCGTTTGTTTATATTGCCATCCTGAGATAATCGTCTCCATGCTCCAAATCCATTTTAAAGCCATTTCAAAGGCATTTTGCGCATACATGAAATGAACACATTTTTCTCCAAAACTATAACACATGCAAGCTTGTCCTGTTTGGTGGAGATGATATTTAATAAAATAAGTAGAAATCCACTAAAAGTTTTGTTTGGTTATCTTGCAATCCCGAGATAATCGTCTCCATGCTCCAAATCCATTTTAAAGCCATTTTTAAGGCATTTCGCGCATACATGAAATGAACACATTTTTCTCCAAAACTATAACAGATGCAAGCTTGTCCTGTTTGGTGGAGATGATATTTAATAAAATAAGTAGAAATCCACTAAAAGTTTTGTTTGGTTATCTTGCAATCCCGAGATAATCGTCTCCATGCTCCAAATCCATTTTAAAGCCATTTTTAAGGCATTTCGCGCATACATGAAATGAACACATTTTTCTCCAAAACTATAACAGATGCAAGCTTGTCCTGTTTGGTGGAGATGATATTTAATAAAATAAGTAGAAATCCACTAAAAGTTTTGTTTGGTTATCTTGCAATCCCGAGATAATCGTCTCCATGCTCCAAATCCATTTTAAAGCCATTTTTAAGGCATTTCGCGCATACATGAAATGAACACATTTTTCTCCAAAACTATAACAGATGCAAGCTTGTCCTGTTTGGTGGAGATGATATTTAATAAAATAAGTAGAAATCCACTAAAAGTTTTGTTTGGTTATCTTGCAATCCCGAGATAATCGTCTCCATGCTCCAAATCCATTTTAAAGCCATTTCAAAGGCATTTTGCGCATACATGAAATGAACACATTTTTCTCCAAAACTATAACACATGCAAGCTTGTCCTGTTTGGTGGAGATGATATTTAATAAAATAAGTAGAAATCCACTAAAAGTTTTGTTTGGTTATCTTGCAATCCCGAGATAATCGTCTCCATGCTCCAAATCCATTTTAAAGCCATTTTTAAGGCATTTCGCGCATACATGAAATGAACACATTTTTCTCCAAAACTATAACAGATGCAAGCTTGTCCTGTTTGGTGGAGATGATATTTAATAAAATAAGTAGAAATCCACTAAAAGTTTTGTTTGGTTATCTTGCAATCCCGAGATAATCGTCTCCATGCTCCAAATCCATTTTAAAGCCATTTTTAAGGCATTTCGCGCATACATGAAATTAACACATTTTTCTCCAAAACTATAACAGATGCAAGCTTGTCCTGTTTGGTGGAGATGATATTTAATAAAATAAGTAGAAATCCACTAAAAGTTTTGTTTGGTTATCTTGCAATCCCGAGATAATCGTCTCCATGCTCCAAATCCATTTTAAAGCCATTTTTAAGGCATTTCGCGCATACATGAAATGAACACATTTTTCTTCAAAACTATAACAGATGCAAGCTTGTCCTGTTTGGTGGAGATGATATTTAATAAAATAAGTAGAAATCCACTAAAAGTTTTGTTTGGTTATCTTGCAATCCCGAGATAATCGTCTCCATGCTCCAAATCCATTTTAAAGCCATTTTTAAGGCATTTCGCGCATACATGAAATGAACACATTTTTCTCCAAAACTATAACAGATGCAAGCTTGTCCTGTTTGGTGGAGATGATATTTAATAAAATAAGTAGAAATCCACTAAAAGTTTTGTTTGGTTATCTTGCAATCCCGAGATAATCGTCTCCATGCTCCAAATCCATTTTAAAGCCATTTTTAAGGCATTTCGCGCATACATGAAATGAACACATTTTTCTCCAAAACTATAACAGATGCAAGCTTGTCCTGTTTGGTGGAGATGATATTTAATAAAATAAGTAGAAATCCACTAAAAGTTTTGTTTGGTTATCTTGCAATCCCGAGATAATCGTCTCCATGCTCCAAATCCATTTTAAAGCCATTTTTAAGGCATTTCGCGCATACATGAAATGAACACATTTTTCTCCAAAACTATAACAGATGCAAGCTTGTCCTGTTTGGTGGAGATGATATTTAATAAAATAAGTAGAAATTAACTAAAAGTTTTGTTTGGTTATCTTGCAATCCCGAGATAATCGTCTCCATGCTCCAAATCCATTTTAAAGCCATTTTTAAGGCATTTCGCGCATACATGAAATGAACACATTTTTCTCCAAAACTATAACAGATGCAAGCTTGTCCTGTTTGGTGGAGATAATATTTAATAAAATAAGTAGAAATCTACTAAAAGTTTCGTTTGTTTATATTGCCATCCTGAGATAATCGTCTCCATGCTCCAAATCCATTTTAAAGCCATTTCAAAGGCATTTTGCGCATACATGAAATTAACACATTTTTCTCCAAAACTATAACACATGCAAGCTTGTCCTGTTTGGTGGAGATGATATTTAATAAAATAAGTAGAAATCCACTAAAAGTTTTGTTTGGTTATCTTGCAATCCCGAGATAATCGTCTCCATGCTCCAAATCCATTTTAAAGCCATTTTTAAGGCATTTCGCGCATACATGAAATGAACACATTTTTCTCCAAAACTATAACAGATGCAAGCTTGTCCTGTTTGGTGGAGATAATATTTAATAAAATAAGTAGAAATCTACTAAAAGTTTCGTTTGTTTATATTGCCATCCTGAGATAATCGTCCCCATGCTCCAAATCCATTTTAAAGCCATTTCAAAGGCATTTTGCGCATACATGAAATGAACACATTTTTCTCCAAAACTATAACACATGCAAGCTTGTCCTGTTTGGTGGAGATGATATTTAATAAAATAAGTAGAAATCCACTAAAAGTTTTGTTTGGTTATCTTGCAATCCCGAGATAATCGTCTCCATGCTCCAAATCCATTTTAAAGCCATTTTTAAGGCATTTCGCGCATACATGAAATGAACACATTTTTCTCCAAAACTATAACAGATGCAAGCTTGTCCTGTTTGGTGGAGATAATATTTAATAAAATAAGTAGAAATCTACTAAAAGTTTCGTTTGTTTATATTGCCATCCTGAGATAATCGTCTCCATGCTCCAAATCCATTTTAAAGCCATTTCAAAGGCATTTTGCGCATACATGAAATGAACACATTTTTCTCCAAAACTATAACACATGCAAGCTTGTCCTGTTTGGTGGAGATGATATTTAATAAAATAAGTAGAAATCCACTAAAAGTTTTGTTTGGTTATCTTGCAATCCTGAGATAATCGTCTCCATGCTCCAAATCCATTTTAAAGCCATTTTTAAGGCATTTCGCGCATACATGAAATGAACACATTTTTCTCCAAAACTATAACAGATGCAAGCTTGTCCTGTTTGGTGGAGATGATATTTAATAAAATAAGTAGAAATCCACTAAAAGTTTTGTTTGGTTATCTTGCAATCCCGAGATAATCGTCTCCATGCTCCAAATCCATTTTAAAGCCATTTTTAAGGCATTTTGCGCATACATGAAATGAACACATTTTTCTCCAAAACTATAACAGATGCAAGCTTGTCCTGTTTGGTGGAGATAATATTTAATAAAATAAGTAGAAATCTACTAAAAGTTTCGTTTGTTTATATTGCCATCCTGAGATAATCGTCTCCATGCTCCAAATCCATTTTAAAGCCATTTCAAAGGCATTTTGCGCATACATGAAATGAACACATTTTTCTCCAAAACTATAACACATGCAAGCTTGTCCTGTTTGGTGGAGATGATATTTAATAAAATAAGTTGAAATCCACTAAAAGTTTTGTTTGGTTATCTTGCAATCCCGAGATAATCGTCTCCATGCTCCAAATCCATTTTAAAGCCATTTTTAAGGCATTTCGCGCATACATGAAATGAACACATTTTTCTCCAAAACTATAACAGATGCAAGCTTGTCCTGTTTGGTGGAGATGATATTTAATAAAATAAGTAGAAATCCACTAAAAGTTTTGTTTGGTTATCTTGCAATCCCGAGATAATCGTCTCCATGCTCCAAATCCATTTTAAAGCCATTTTTAAGGCATTTCGCGCATACATGAAATGAACACATTTTTCTCCAAAACTATAACAGATGCAAGCTTGTCCTGTTTGGTGGAGATAATATTTAATAAAATAAGTAGAAATCTACTAAAAGTTTCGTTTGTTTATATTGCCATCCTGAGATAATCGTCTCCATGCTCCAAATCCATTTTAAAGCCATTTCAAAGGCATTTTGCGCATACATGAAATGAACACATTTTTCTCCAAAACTATAACACATGCAAGCTTGTCCTGTTTGGTGGAGATGATATTTAATAAAATAAGTAGAAATCCACTAAAAGTTTTGTTTGGTTATCTTGCAATCCCGAGATAATCGTCTCCATGCTCCAAATCCATTTTAAAGCCATTTTTAAGGCATTTAGCGCATACATGAAATGAACACATTTTTCTCCAAAACTATAACAGATGCAAGCTTGTCCTGTTTGGTGGAGATGATATTTAATAAAATAAGTAGAAATCCACTAAAAGTTTTGTTTGGTTATCTTGCAATCCCGAGATAATCGTCTCCATGCTCCAAATCCATTTTAAAGCCATTTTTAAGGCATTTCGCGCATACATGAAATGAACACATTTTTCTCCAAAACTATAACAGATGCAAGCTTGTCCTGTTTGGTGGAGATGATATTTAATAAAATAAGTAGAAATCCACTAAAAGTTTTGTTTGGTTATCTTGCAATCCCGAGATAATCGTCTCCATGCTCCAAATCCATTTTAAAGCCATTTTTAAGGCATTTCGCGCATACATGAAATGAACACATTTTTCTCCAAAACTATAACAGATGCAAGCTTGTCCTGTTTGGTGGAGATGATATTTAATAAAATAAGTAGAAATCCACTAAAAGTTTTGTTTGGTTATCTTGCAATCCCGAGATAATCGTCTCCATGCTCCAAATCCATTTTAAAGCCATTTTTAAGGCATTTCGCGCATACATGAAATGAACACATTTTTCTCCAAAACTATAACAGATGCAAGCTTGTCCTGTTTGGTGGAGATGATATTTAATAAAATAAGTAGAAATCCACTAAAAGTTTTGTTTGGTTATCTTGCAATCCCGAGATAATCGTCTCCATGCTCCAAATCCATTTTAAAGCCATTTTTAAGGCATTTCGCGCATACATGAAATGAACACATTTTTCTCCAAAACTGTAACAGATGCAAGCTTGTCCTGTTTGGTGGAGATGATATTTAATAAAATAAGTAGAAATCCACTAAAAGTTTTGTTTGGTTATCTTGCAATCCCGAGATAATCGTCTCCATGCTCCAAATCCATTTTAAAGCCATTTTTAAGGCATTTCGCGCATACATGAAATGAACACATTTTTCTCCAAAACTATAACAGATGCAAGCTTGTCCTGTTTGGTGGAGATGATATTTAATAAAATAAGTAGAAATCCACTAAAAGTTTTGTTTGGTTATCTTGCAATCCCGAGATAATCGTCTCCATGCTCCAAATCCATTTTAAAGCCATTTTTAAGGCATTTCGCGCATACATGAAATGAACACATTTTTCTCCAAAACTATAACAGATGCAAGCTTGTCCTGTTTGGTGGAGATGATATTTAATAAAATAAGTAGAAATCCACTAAAAGTTTTGTTTGGTTATCTTGCAATCCCGAGATAATCGTCTCCATGCTCCAAATCCATTTTAAAGCCATTTTTAAGGCATTTCGCGCATACATGAAATGAACACATTTTTCTCCAAAACTATAACAGATGCAAGCTTGTCCTGTTTGGTGGAGATGATATTTAATAAAATAAGTAGAAATCCACTAAAAGTTTTGTTTGGTTATCTTGCAATCCCGAGATAATCGTCTCCATGCTCCAAATCCATTTTAAAGCCATTTTTAAGGCATTTCGCGCATACATAAAATGAACACATTTTTCTCCAAAACTATAACAGATGCAAGCTTGTCCTGTTTGGTGGAGATGATATTTAATAAAATAAGTAGAAATTAACTAAAAGTTTTGTTTGGTTATCTTGCAATCCCGAGATAATCGTCTCCATGCTCCAAATCCATTTTAAAGCCATTTTTAAGGCATTTCGCGCATACATGAAATGAACACATTTTTCTCCAAAACTATAACAGATGCAAGCTTGTCCTGTTTGGTGGAGATAATATTTAATAAAATAAGTAGAAATCTACTAAAAGTTTCGTTTGTTTATATTGCCATCCTGAGATAATCGTCTCCATGCTCCAAATCCATTTTAAAGCCATTTCAAAGGCATTTTGCGCATACATGAAATGAACACATTTTTCTCCAAAACTATAACACATGCAAGCTTGTCCTGTTTGGTGGAGATGATATTTAATAAAATAAGTAGAAATCTACTAAAAGTTTCGTTTGTTTATATTGCCATCCTGAGATAATCGTCTCCATGCTCCAAATCCATTTTAAAGCCATTTCAAAGGCATTTTGCGCATACATGAAATGAACACATTTTTCTCCAAAACTATAACACATGCAAGCTTGTCCTGTTTGGTGGAGATGATATTTAATAAAATAAGTAGAAATCCACTAAAAGTTTTGTTTGGTTATCTTGCAATCCCGAGATAATCGTCTCCATGCTCCAAATCCATTTTAAAGCCATTTTTAAGGCATTTCGCGCATACATGAAATGAACACATTTTTCTCCAAAACTATAAAAGATGCAAGCTTGTCCTGTTTGGTGGAGATGATATTTAATAAAATAAGTAGAAATCCACTAAAAGTTTTGTTTGGTTATCTTGCAATCCCGAGATAATCGTCTCCATGCTCCAAATCCATTTTAAAGCCATTTTTAAGGCATTTCGCGCATACATGAAATGAACACATTTTTCTCCAAAACTATAACAGATGCAAGCTTGTCCTGTTTGGTGGAGATGATATTTAATAAAATAAGTAGAAATCCACTAAAAGTTTTGTTTGGTTATCTTGCAATCCCGAGATAATCGTCTCCATGCTCCAAATCCATTTTAAAGCCATTTTTAAGGCATTTCGCGCATTCATGAAATGAACACATTTTTCTCCAAAACTATAACAGATGCAAGCTTGTCCTGTTTGGTGGAGATGATATTTAATAAAATAAGTAGAAATCCACTAAAAGTTTTGTTTGGTTATCTTGCAATCCCGAGATAATCGTCTCCATGCTCCAAATCCATTTTAAAGCCATTTCAAAGGCATTTTGCGCATACATGAAATGAACACATTTTTCTCCAAAACTATAACACATGCAAGCTTGTCCTGTTTGGTGGAGATGATATTTAATAAAATAAGTAGAAATCCACTAAAAGTTTTGTTTGGTTATCTTGCAATCCCGAGATAATCGTCTCCATGCTCCAAATCCATTTTAAAGCCATTTTTAAGGCATTTCGCGCATACATGAAATGAACACATTTTTCTCCAAAACTATAACAGATGCAAGCTTGTCCTGTTTGGTGGAGATGATATTTAATAAAATAAGTAGAAATCCACTAAAAGTTTTGTTTGGTTATCTTGCAATCCCGAGATAATCGTCTCCATGCTCCAAATCCATTTTAAAGCCATTTTTAAGGCATTTCGCGCATACATGAAATGAACACATTTTTCTCCAAAACTATAACAGATGCAAGCTTGTCCTGTTTGGTGGAGATGATATTTAATAAAATAAGTAGAAATCCACTAAAAGTTTTGTTTGGTTATCTTGCAATCCCGAGATAATCGTCTCCATGCTCCAAATCCATTTTAAAGCCATTTTTAAGGCATTTCGCGCATACATGAAATGAACACATTTTTCTTCAAAACTATAACAGATGCAAGCTTGTCCTGTTTGGTGGAGATGATATTTAATAAAATAAGTAGAAATCCACTAAAAGTTTTGTTTGGTTATCTTGCAATCCCGAGATAATCGTCTCCATGCTCCAAATCCATTTTAAAGCCATTTTTAAGGCATTTCGCGCATACATGAAATGAACACATTTTTCTCCAAAACTATAACAGATGCAAGCTTGTCCTGTTTGGTGGAGATGATATTTAATAAAATAAGTAGAAATCCACTAAAAGTTTTGTTTGGTTATCTTGCAATCCCGAGATAATCGTCTCCATGCTCCAAATCCATTTTAAAGCCATTTTTAAGGCATTTCGCGCATACATGAAATGAACACATTTTTCTCCAAAACTATAACAGATGCAAGCTTGTCCTGTTTGGTGGAGATGATATTTAATAAAATAAGTAGAAATCCACTAAAAGTTTTGTTTGGTTATCTTGCAATCCCGAGATAATCGTCTCCATGCTCCAAATCCATTTTAAAGCCATTTTTAAGGCATTTCGCGCATACATGAAATGAACACATTTTTCTCCAAAACTATAACAGATGCAAGCTTGTCCTGTTTGGTGGAGATGATATTTAATAAAATAAGTAGAAATTAACTAAAAGTTTTGTTTGGTTATCTTGCAATCCCGAGATAATCGTCTCCATGCTCCAAATCCATTTTAAAGCCATTTTTAAGGCATTTCGCGCATACATGAAATGAACACATTTTTCTCCAAAACTATAACAGATGCAAGCTTGTCCTGTTTGGTGGAGATAATATTTAATAAAATAAGTAGAAATCTACTAAAAGTTTCGTTTGTTTATATTGCCATCCTGAGATAATCGTCTCCATGCTCCAAATCCATTTTAAAGCCATTTCAAAGGCATTTTGCGCATACATGAAATGAACACATTTTTCTCCAAAACTATAACACATGCAAGCTTGTCCTGTTTGGTGGAGATGATATTTAATAAAATAAGTAGAAATCCACTAAAAGTTTTGTTTGGTTATCTTGCAATCCCGAGATAATCGTCTCCATGCTCCAAATCCATTTTAAAGCCATTTTTAAGGCATTTCGCGCATACATGAAATGAACACATTTTTCTCCAAAACTATAACAGATGCAAGCTTGTCCTGTTTGGTGGAGATAATATTTAATAAAATAAGTAGAAATCTACTAAAAGTTTCGTTTGTTTATATTGCCATCCTGAGATAATCGTCTCCATGCTCCAAATCCATTTTAAAGCCATTTCAAAGGCATTTTGCGCATACATGAAATGAACACATTTTTCTCCAAAACTATAACACATGCAAGCTTGTCCTGTTTGGTGGAGATGATATTTAATAAAATAAGTAGAAATCCACTAAAAGTTTTGTTTGGTTATCTTGCAATCCCGAGATAATCGTCTCCATGCTCCAAATCCATTTTAAAGCCATTTTTAAGGCATTTCGCGCATACATGAAATGAACACATTTTTCTCCAAAACTATAACAGATGCAAGCTTGTCCTGTTTGGTGGAGATAATATTTAATAAAATAAGTAGAAATCTACTAAAAGTTTCGTTTGTTTATATTGCCATCCTGAGATAATCGTCTCCATGCTCCAAATCCATTTTAAAGCCATTTCAAAGGCATTTTGCGCATACATGAAATGAACACATTTTTCTCCAAAACTATAACACATGCAAGCTTGTCCTGTTTGGTGGAGATGATATTTAATAAAATAAGTAGAAATCCACTAAAAGTTTTGTTTGGTTATCTTGCAATCCCGAGATAATCGTCTCCATGCTCCAAATCCATTTTAAAGCCATTTTTAAGGCATTTCGCGCATACATGAAATGAACACATTTTTCTCCAAAACTATAAAAGATGCAAGCTTGTCCTGTTTGGTGGAGATGATATTTAATAAAATAAGTAGAAATCCACTAAAAGTTTTGTTTGGTTATCTTGCAATCCCGAGATAATCGTCTCCATGCTCCAAATCCATTTTAAAGCCATTTTTAAGGCATTTCGCGCATACATGAAATGAACACATTTTTCTCCAAAACTATAACAGATGCAAGCTTGTCCTGTTTGGTGGAGATGATATTTAATAAAATAAGTAGAAATCCACTAAAAGTTTTGTTTTGGTTATCTTGCAATCCCGAGATAATCGTCTCCATGCTCCAAATCCATTTTAAAGCCATTTTTAAGGCATTTCGCGCATTCATGAAATGAACACATTTTTCTCCAAAACTATAACAGATGCAAGCTTGTCCTGTTTGGTGGAGATGATATTTAATAAAATAAGTAGAAATCCACTAAAAGTTTTGTTTGGTTATCTTGCAATCCCGAGATAATCGTCTCCATGCTCCAAATCCATTTTAAAGCCATTTCAAAGGCATTTTGCGCATACATGAAATGAACACATTTTTCTCCAAAACTATAACACATGCAAGCTTGTCCTGTTTGGTGGAGATGATATTTAATAAAATAAGTAGAAATCCACTAAAAGTTTTGTTTGGTTATCTTGCAATCCCGAGATAATCGTCTCCATGCTCCAAATCCATTTTAAAGCCATTTTTAAGGCATTTCGCGCATACATGAAATGAACACATTTTTCTCCAAAACTATAACAGATGCAAGCTTGTCCTGTTTGGTGGAGATGATATTTAATAAAATAAGTAGAAATCCACTAAAAGTTTTGTTTGGTTATCTTGCAATCCCGAGATAATCGTCTCCATGCTCCAAATCCATTTTAAAGCCATTTTTAAGGCATTTCGCGCATACATGAAATGAACACATTTTTCTCCAAAACTATAACAGATGCAAGCTTGTCCTGTTTGGTGGAGATGATATTTAATAAAATAAGTAGAAATCCACTAAAAGTTTTGTTTGGTTATCTTGCAATCCCGAGATAATCGTCTCCATGCTCCAAATCCATTTTAAAGCCATTTTTAAGGCATTTCGCGCATACATGAAATGAACACATTTTTCTTCAAAACTATAACAGATGCAAGCTTGTCCTGTTTGGTGGAGATGATATTTAATAAAATAAGTAGAAATCCACTAAAAGTTTTGTTTGGTTATCTTGCAATCCCGAGATAATCGTCTCCATGCTCCAAATCCATTTTAAAGCCATTTTTAAGGCATTTCGCGCATACATGAAATGAACACATTTTTCTCCAAAACTATAACAGATGCAAGCTTGTCCTGTTTGGTGGAGATGATATTTAATAAAATAAGTAGAAATCCACTAAAAGTTTTGTTTGGTTATCTTGCAATCCCGAGATAATCGTCTCCATGCTCCAAATCCATTTTAAAGCCATTTTTAAGGCATTTCGCGCATACATGAAATGAACACATTTTTCTCCAAAACTATAACAGATGCAAGCTTGTCCTGTTTGGTGGAGATGATATTTAATAAAATAAGTAGAAATCCACTAAAAGTTTTGTTTGGTTATCTTGCAATCCCGAGATAATCGTCTCCATGCTCCAAATCCATTTTAAAGCCATTTTTAAGGCATTTCGCGCATACATGAAATGAACACATTTTTCTCCAAAACTATAACAGATGCAAGCTTGTCCTGTTTGGTGGAGATGATATTTAATAAAATAAGTAGAAATTAACTAAAAGTTTTGTTTGGTTATCTTGCAATCCCGAGATAATCGTCTCCATGCTCCAAATCCATTTTAAAGCCATTTTTAAGGCATTTCGCGCATACATGAAATGAACACATTTTTCTCCAAAACTATAACAGATGCAAGCTTGTCCTGTTTGGTGGAGATAATATTTAATAAAATAAGTAGAAATCTACTAAAAGTTTCGTTTGTTTATATTGCCATCCTGAGATAATCGTCTCCATGCTCCAAATCCATTTTAAAGCCATTTCAAAGGCATTTTGCGCATACATGAAATGAACACATTTTTCTCCAAAACTATAACACATGCAAGCTTGTCCTGTTTGGTGGAGATGATATTTAATAAAATAAGTAGAAATCCACTAAAAGTTTTGTTTGGTTATCTTGCAATCCCGAGATAATCGTCTCCATGCTCCAAATCCATTTTAAAGCCATTTTTAAGGCATTTCGCGCATACATGAAATGAACACATTTTTCTCCAAAACTATAACAGATGCAAGCTTGTCCTGTTTGGTGGAGATAATATTTAATAAAATAAGTAGAAATCTACTAAAAGTTTCGTTTGTTTATATTGCCATCCTGAGATAATCGTCTCCATGCTCCAAATCCATTTTAAAGCCATTTCAAAGGCATTTTGCGCATACATGAAATGAACACATTTTTCTCCAAAACTATAACACATGCAAGCTTGTCCTGTTTGGTGGAGATGATATTTAATAAAATAAGTAGAAATCCACTAAAAGTTTTGTTTGGTTATCTTGCAATCCCGAGATAATCGTCTCCATGCTCCAAATCCATTTTAAAGCCATTTTTAAGGCATTTCGCGCATACATGAAATGAACACATTTTTCTCCAAAACTATAACAGATGCAAGCTTGTCCTGTTTGGTGGAGATAATATTTAATAAAATAAGTAGAAATCTACTAAAAGTTTCGTTTGTTTATATTGCCATCCTGAGATAATCGTCTCCATGCTCCAAATCCATTTTAAAGCCATTTCAAAGGCATTTTGCGCATACATGAAATGAACACATTTTTCTCCAAAACTATAACACATGCAAGCTTGTCCTGTTTGGTGGAGATGATATTTAATAAAATAAGTAGAAATCCACTAAAAGTTTTGTTTGGTTATCTTGCAATCCCGAGATAATCGTCTCCATGCTCCAAATCCATTTTAAAGCCATTTTTAAGGCATTTCGCGCATACATGAAATGAACACATTTTTCTCCAAAACTATAACAGATGCAAGCTTGTCCTGTTTGGTGGAGATGATATTTAATAAAATAAGTAGAAATCCACTAAAAGTTTTGTTTGGTTATCTTGCAATCCCGAGATAATCGTCTCCATGCTCCAAATCCATTTTAAAGCCATTTCAAAGGCATTTTGCGCATACATGAAATGAACACATTTTTCTCCAAAACTATAACACATGCAAGCTTGTCCTGTTTGGTGGAGATGATATTTAATAAAATAAGTAGAAATCCACTAAAAGTTTTGTTTGGTTATCTTGCAATCCCGAGATAATCGTCTCCATGCTCCAAATCCATTTTAAAGCCATTTTTAAGGCATTTCGCGCATACATGAAATGAACACATTTTTCTCCAAAACTATAACAGATGCAAGCTTGTCCTGTTTGGTGGAGATGATATTTAATAAAATAAGTAGAAATCCACTAAAAGTTTTGTTTGGTTATCTTGCAATCCCGAGATAATCGTCTCCATGCTCCAAATCCATTTTAAAGCCATTTTTAAGGCATTTCGCGCATACATGAAATGAACACATTTTTCTCCAAAACTATACCAGATGCAAGCTTGTCCTGTTTGGTGGAGATGATATTTAATAAAATAAGTAGAAATCCACTAAAAGTTTTGTTTGGTTATCTTGCAATCCCGAGATAATCGTCTCCATGCTCCAAATCCATTTTAAAGCCATTTTTAAGGCATTTCGCGCATACATGAAATGAACACATTTTTCTCCAAAACTATAACAGATGCAAGCTTGTCCTGTTTGGTGGAGATGATATTTAATAAAATAAGTAGAAATCCACTAAAAGTTTTGTTTGGTTATCTTGCAATCCCGAGATAATCGTCTCCATGCTCCAAATCCATTTTAAAGCCATTTTTAAGGCATTTCGCGCATACATGAAATGAGCACATTTTTCTCCAAAACTATAACAGATGCAAGCTTGTCCTGTTTGGTGGAGATGATATTTAATAAAATAAGTAGAAATCCACTAAAAGTTTTGTTTGGTTATCTTGCAATCCCGAGATAATCGTCTCCATGCTCCAAATCCATTTTAAAGCCATTTTTAAGGCATTTCGCGCATACATGAAATGAACACATTTTTCTCCAAAACTATAACAGATGCAAGCTTGTCCTGTTTGGTGGAGATGATATTTAATAAAATAAGTAGAAATCCACTAAAAGTTTTGTTTGGTTATCTTGCAATCCCGAGATAATCGTCTCCATGCTCCAAATCCATTTTAAAGCCATTTTTAAGGCATTTCGCGCATACATGAAATGAACACATTTTTCTCCAAAACTATAACAGATGCAAGCTTGTCCTGTTTGGTGGAGATAATATTTAATAAAATAAGTAGAAATCTACTAAAAGTTTCGTTTGTTTATATTGCCATCCTGAGATAATCGTCTCCATGCTCCAAATCCATTTTAAAGCCATTTCAAAGGCATTTTGCGCATACATGAAATGAACACATTTTTCTCCAAAACTATAACACATGCAAGCTTGTCCTGTTTGGTGGAGATGATATTTAATAAAATAAGTAGAAATCCACTAAAAGTTTTGTTTGGTTATCTTGCAATCCCGAGATAATCGTCTCCATGCTCCAAATCCATTTGAAAGCCATTTTTAAGGCATTTCGCGCATACATGAAATGAACACATTTTTCTCCAAAACTATAACAGATGCAAGCTTGTCCTGTTTGGTGGAGATGATATTTAATAAAATAAGTAGAAATCCACTAAAAGTTTTGTTTGGTTATCTTGCAATCCCGAGATAATCGTCTCCATGCTCCAAATCCATTTTAAAGCCATTTTTAAGGCATTTCGCGCATACATGAAATGAACACATTTTTCTCCAAAACTATAACACATGCAAGCTTGTCCTGTTTGGTGGAGATGATATTTAATAAAATAAGTAGAAATCCACTAAAAGTTTTGTTTGGTTATCTTGCAATCCCGAGATAATCGTCTCCATGCTCCAAATCCATTTTAAAGCCATTTTTAAGGCATTTCGCGCATACATGAAATGAACACATTTTTCTCCAAAACTATAACAGATGCAAGCTTGTCCTGTTTGGTGGAGATGATATTTAATAAAATAAGTAGAAATCCACTAAAGTTTTTGTTTGGTTATCTTGCAATCCCGAGATAATCGTCTCCATGCTCCAAATCCATTTTAAAGCCATTTTTAAGGCATTTCGCGCATACATGAAATGAACACATTTTTCTCCAAAACTATAACAGATGCAAGCTTGTCCTGTTTGGTGGAGATGATATTTAATAAAATAAGTAGAAATCCACTAAAAGTTTTGTTTGGTTATCTTGCAATCCCGAGATAATCGTCTCCATGCTCCAAATCCATTTTAAAGCCATTTTTAAGGCATTTCGCGCATACATGAAATGAACACATTTTTCTCCAAAACTATAACAGATGCAAGCTTGTCCTGTTTGGTGGAGATGATATTTAATAAAATAAGTAGAAATCCACTAAAAGTTTTGTTTGGTTATATTGCAATCCCGAGATAATCGTCTCCATGCTCCAAATCCATTTTAAAGCCATTTTTAAGGCATTTCGCGCATACATGAAATGAACACATTTTCTCCAAAACTATAACAGATGCAAGCTTGTCCTGTTTGGTGGAGATGATATTTAATAAAATAAGTAG